>NW_025799870.1:519932-558990 GCF_021613505.1 Equus quagga | reverse complement strand
GGGGGGGCCTGGGGGCGGGGCCGGCGGCCGGGGGCGGGGCCGGGGGCGGGGCCGGGGCGGGGCCGCCAGGGAACGGGGCGGGGCCGGCTCCCCACCTGTAACTGGAGGCGCCAGGTTCGGCAACTCGCAGGTGCCATTTTCCACCTGTGAGACCCAGGGCCAGTGATGATGAAGGGAGACGGATCCGGGGCTGCGTTGTGGAGGGAGCGTCAATGGGGCCTCCCTTCTGGAAGGTCAATCCACAACACACAGAGACAACTTTTAAAAAGTGCAAACTCTGACCCAGAAAGCCCATATCTAAGGGGTTCTCATGAGGAAACATTGGGAGGAATTTGCAGCCTGAGTGATTTTTAAGAAGTGCATACCATCAAAGGATGTTGACAAAAAAACATAAGTAGCTCTTAAATTTCTGAAAAGATGCTCAATGTCACACACAATAAGATAAATGCAAAATAATCTGCACTTTTCCACCTATTAGACGGCGAAAGATTCCAGATATAACAGTCCACTGCCTAGGCTATAGGAAAACAGGAGCTTTCATACACGGCTGGTGGGAGTGTAATTTGGCAATGCTGATCAAACCACAAGCGCGTAACCCCTCAGACCCAGTAAGCCGATTTCCAGAAGTCCCCCAACAGATGTATCACACACATGTGAAATGACATGTGCAGAGTTACTCACTGAAGTGTTGTTTGAATAGCAAAAGCCTGGAGACACCACAGAGGCCCATCAATAGGAGGCTGACTAAATTATGGTAGACCCACCAAATGGAATGTATAGAGCCTCAGAAATGAACAAGGACACTTTTTTATGTACTGTAATAGGAAGATTTCTAAGATGTAGTGTTAAGCTAAAAAGGCAAGATGCAGAACAGAGCATACAGAATGCCACTAACTGTTTAAAAAAAAAAAAAAGGAGATGGGGCCGGCCTCATGGCCTAGTGGTTCAGTTCGGCACGCTCTGCTTTAGCAGCCTGGGTTCAGTTCCCAGGTGTGGACCTACACCACTCCTTGGCGGCCACACTGTGGCAGCAAGCCACATTCAAAATAGAGGAAGATTGGCACAGATGTTAGCTCAGGACCAATCTTCTTCAGGAAAAAAAAAAGGAGAATAAAATATAAACAATACTTGTTCATACATTACAAGATATCTAGAAAGATATACAAGATTTTATGATTGTGCTTACCTGGTGGAAGAGAGACTGGAAGAATTGAGGACAGAGTAGAAGGCAGACTTTTCACTCGACCTCTTTGTATTCTTTGAGTTTCAAATTGTATAATTTATTAATTCTTCAAAAAAGTGAATATTTTCTGCCTCAGGAATTCCACTCTGTTTTAACAACTGCAGAAGGCCTTAATGTCTACACAAGGATGTTCACCTTCTGTGATGATAGCATAGGCCAGAAAATAACCTAAGTGTCCCACAGAAGAATAGCTGAGTAAGTTATGGGAGCCCCTTAGAATGGAGTGCTTTACAGCTGGCACAAATGGTGAGGACCAGTGCAGTAGTGGAACGGGAAAGGATGGTCTTCAAACATAGTACTGGGTCATCTGAAAGGTCATATGAGGAAAAAAGTGTATATTGATCCATACCTCACACCATACACACAAATTAATTCCAGATGGACTGCACCTACATATGAAAGGTAAACAATGAGGCTCTTAGAAGAAAACAGAATATCTTAATGACTTTGGTTTAGATAAGGATTTTCTTAAAGAGGTTACAGAAAGCACTGAAAGGCAAATAAAAATGAGAAATTGGACTTCATCATTAGGAAGAAAATCTGTTCGTTGAAAGACACCATTACAGAGTGAAAAGGAAAGCCACAGAAAGGGAGAAAATATCGTAGCATGTACATCTGACCAAGTCTCATATTCAGAACTTATAAAGAACTCTCACAAAACCATAAAGAAGCAGACAAACTCACAGAAAAATGGGCACAACCTGGAAGAGGCACTTCACAAAAAAAGATACCTATATGGCCAATAAACGTTTGAAAAGGTCTGCACTAACTTCACAAGTCATCAGGAAATTTCAAATTAAAACTATAATACGTTATTACTGTAACCACCAGAATCATTTAAATGAAAAAGATAGACATAGCAAGTGCTGACAAAGATGTGGAGCAGCTGGAACTCTCACACATTGCTGATATGACAGCAAGTTCATGCAACCACTTTGAAAAATGTTTGACGTTATCTGATAGGAACTGGATATATATAATTTTTTTTCTTTTTCTTTTTCTTTTTTTTTTTTTTTTTGCTGAGGAGGATTAGCCCTGAGCTAGCACCTGTGCCAATCTTCCTCTATTTTGTATGTAGGTTGATGCCACGCCATGGGTGACAAGTGATGTAGGTCTGCACCTGTGACCCAGGCCCAGGAACTCAGGCCGCCAAAGTGGAGTGCACCGAACTTACCCACTAGGCCACAGGGCCAGCCCCTATATTCTTTTTATTATTTATACTTACATACACTATGGCCTAGTAATTTCACTCCTAGAAATTTAACTTGGCAGAAATGTGTATGTATGTCCGCCAGAGGCATGCAAGAATGTTCACAGCAGCACTCTTTTTAGTAGCGCAAACCTAGCAACAACCTGAGTGTCTATAGCAGGATGGATAAGTAAGCTGTGGAATGTTTACCCAATGGAGCACAACACAGTGATGAGAATGGATGAGGCATCACTGCTGGTAACAACACGGATGAATCTCAAACACAATGTTGAGGGAAGAAACTAGACACAAAAAAATGTAAATGGTGCAGCCACTATGGAAAACAGAATGGCAAGTCCTCAAAAAAATTAAAAATAGCATTACCACATGATCCAGCAATTCCACTTCTGGGTGTACATCCAAAGGAAGTGACAGCAGGAGCTTGAAGAGATATTTTCACACCCATATTTATACAATTCTATTTCCAATAACCAAAAGGAGGAAACAACTCGTGTCCATTGACAGATGGATGGATAAACAAAACGCTGTATATCCATGTGGTGGAATATTACTCAGCCTTAAAAAGGAAGGAAATTCTGACATCTGCTACAACACAGGTGAGCCTTGAGGGCATTACACTCGGTGGAATAAGCCAGTCACAAAAGGACAAATACTTGTGATCCCACTTACATGAGGTATCCAGAGAAGTCACATTCATAGAAACAGAAAGTACAATGCTGGTTGCCGGGGGTGGAGGGCTGGGGGAAAGAGGGAGTTGTTGTTTAATGGGGACACAGTTTCAGTTTTGCAAAATGAAAGTTCTGGATTCTGGTTGCATGACCATGTGAATATACTTAACACTACTCAACTGTACACTTAGAAATGGCTCAGATGGTAAATTTTATATGTGTTTTTGTTCCATGATTGTATATTTTTTAAATGTAAAAAAGAGTGAACAGAGTCTGAGGGACTGTAGGACAATAACAGTGGATCTAACATTAGGAGAGGAGGAAGAGTGCAGGGCTGAAAAAAATATTTGAATAAATGATGACTGAAAGCTTCACAAATTTGGGGAAAGATATAACCTACAGATTCAAGAAGCTGAGTGAACCCCAAACAGAATAAAGCCAAAGAAATCTATTTCTAGAAACATCATAATCAAATTTCTGAAAACTAAAGGAAAAAACTCCACCTACTTAAAAGCATCCATAGAGAGATGACACATTGCCTACAGGGGCACGATGTCTCTAAACCCTGTGATCTCTCACTAGAAGCCATGGAGGCCACGGGAAGTGGCACGACATTCTTTAGGAGCTAAGAGAAAGGAAATGTTGACAGAATTGTCTATCCAGTGAGCATATCCTTCAGGAATGAAAGTGAAGTGAAGACATTCTCAGGGGAAAGACAACTGAGTGGTTCTGTTGTTAGCAGGCGTAATCTGAAAGGATTGTGAAAGGAAGTTCTTGAGACAGAGGGAAATGGTAGCAGAAGGACATGTCAGGAGCAAAAAAGAGGAGTAGGAAGGGTTAGTATTAGATGAATATGATAGATTATTCTCCTCCACTTGGGTTTTAAAAATTGTTTGACATTTGAAGGCAAAAGTTACAGCATTGTTTGAAGGGGTTCTCAATATATTCACAGATAAAATTTAAAACAGAAAGTAAGAAACAGCCAAAAAAAAAAAAAGTGCACAGGAGCCAACAGAAAGAGCTCCCAATGGCCAAAGCTGGAACAGTGTGACCAACAAAATAAATAATGTAGTATTGGATTATAACCCAAAGTGTAAAATAAATATCCGTGAATCCATACTAATAAATAAATGAATGAATGAATAAATAAATGAGGGATAATAGAAAGTATGCTGTTGCAGAAGAATTCCAAATAATCTATGTGGATCCTCTGTCCTTAGGAGGTGCAGCATACTCCCCACTCCTTGAGTGTGGGCTGTACGGCATTTCTTACTGTCAAAGAGGAAAGCAGGAAAAGGGAGTAAAAAGACCATGCAGTGAAGAAACCTGACAGAAGACCACCTCAGCCAGGAGCCCACGGTCTGCATCACTAGCTGAGTCATGTCGATAGCCCGTACTGTTGACATGTGAAGAGAAGGGCGCTTTACCTCTGTGGTCTTCCTCCCCACATCCCACAACCTACATCCAATCGTGAGGAAAACTTCAGGCAAATCCCAGCTGAGGGACATTCTACAAAATGCCTGACCAACACTCCTCAAAACTGTCAAGTCACTGGGCGGCCCCGTGGCTGAGTGGTTAAGTTTGCGCACTCTGCTTTGGTGGCCCAGGGTTTGGCCAGTTTGGATCCTGGGCGCAGACATGGTACCGTTCATCAGGCCATGTTGAGGCAGCGTCCCACATGCCACAACTAGAAGGACCCACAACTAAAATATACAACTAGGTACTTGGGGGATTTGGGGAGAAAAAGTAATTTAAAAAAAAAAAGATTGGCAACAGTTGTTAGCACAAGTGCCAATCTTTAAAAAAAAACAACTGTCAAGTCACCAAAAACAAGGAGAGTTTGAGAAGCTGTCACAGCCTTGAGGAGACTAAGGAGATGTGACAACGAAATGTAACTTGGCATCTTGGATGAGATCCTGGAACAGAAAAAACACCCTAGCTAAGAATTAGGGAAATCTGAAGAAAGTATGGGCTTCAGTTAATGACAATGTATCAATTTTGGTTTATCAATTGTGATAGATGTGCCATCCTAATACAAAACGTTAAAAGGAGAAACTGGGTGTGAGGTATATGAAAGCTTTGTATTGTCTTTGTAATTTTTCTGTAAACCTAAAACTATTCTGAAATTTTAAAGTTTTGTTAAAAATCTATACCAGGAAAACACTAATCAAAGAAAATTGAGTGGTTATATTAATATAAGACAAAGTGGACTTCAGAACAAAGAAGATTACCAGCATCAAAGAGACACATGGTAATGATAAAAGGGTCAATTCACTAAGAAGATACAAATCAAAATGTATATGCACCAAACAACAGAACTGACAGAACTGAAAAGAGAAATAGACACATCTTTGTTTATAATCAGGGACTTTAACGCTCCTCTCACAGTAATTGGTGGAAGAACCAGACAGAAAGTCAGCAAGGACATAGAAGACCTGAACAAAACTATCAACTGAATACTCACAGGATCTTGTGTAGATGTGGACAAGCTGACTGTGATATTTATATGGGAAGGCAAGGAAACTAGAATAGCTCCACTTCTATGCAACATTTTACTGGAGTTTCTAGCCCAGGCAATTGGACAAGAAGAAGAAATAAAAGGCATCCAAAGTAGAAAGGAAGAGGTAAAACTCTCTCCACTTGTAGAGGACATGATTTTGTGTACAAAAATACTATGGAATCCACATGAATAACCAACTTTTGGTTTGCTTGATTTCCTCCATTGGTTTTCTATTCTCTGTTGTATTTATTCTCTCTCTGACCCTTATTATTTTCTTCACTCTGCTTGCCTTCAGTTTATTTTACTCCTCTTTTTCCATTGTTTTACGATGGAAATTTAGGTTATTGATTTTAGATCTTTATTTATTTAAAATATAGGTATTTACAACTACGAATCTCACTCTAAGCACTGCTTTTGCTGCATCCCACAAGTTCTGGTATACTGTGTTTTTATTTTCATTAATATCAAAGCATTTTCTTTGTGTTTCTTCTTGAAATATTGGTTATTTAGGAGTGCGTCATTTCATTTCCACATATTTGGAAATTGCCAAATTTCTTTCTGTTGTTGATTTCTAATTTCATTCTGTTATGAGTTCAGAACATATGTTGTGTAATTTCGATCCTCTTGAATGCATTGAGACTGTTTTATGACCTAGGATATGGCCTGTCCTGGAGAATGTTCCATGTGCATGTGAGGAGAAAGTGTACTCAGGTGTTGGTTGGTGACTCTTGTACAGATGTCTGTTAAGTCTAATTGTGTTTTAGTATTGTTCTAGTCCTTTATTTCCCCGTCTGTCTTCTGCCTAGTTGTTGTTGAAAGTGGAGCATTGAAGTCTCCAACTTTTACTGTTGAAATGTGTATTTTTCCATTCAATTAGTTCTGTTTTTACTTCATGTATTTTAGTGCTCTGTTGTTAGGTGCATGTGTGTATATAATTGATATTCTTCTTATTGGATTGACCCATTTATTTCCTTAAATATCTCTATACAATGTCCTTCTTTGTCACAAGTAACAATTTTTGTCTTAAAGTCTATTTTGAATGATATTAGCATAGCCACTCTGACTCTGTTTTGGTTACTATTTGCTTGCTGTATCTTTTCCCATCTTTTACTTTCTAGAGTGAGTCTCTTGTGGACAGCCTATAGTTGGATCATGTTTTTAAAAAATCCATTCTGCTAATCTCTTTCTTCTGATTGGAGTGCTTAATCCATTTACATTTGTTGTAATTATTTATAAGGTAGGATTTACATCTGCCAATCACTATTTATTTTCCATGTGTTTTTCATTTTTATATTCCCCCATTGTTGACTTCTTTTGTATTAAATAGATTTTTTCTAGTGTGTTCTGTTTTAATTCTCTTGTCATTTCTTTTACTGTATTTTTTAATTCTTTTCTTTTTTAAAAAAATATTTTATTAAGTCATAATGGTTTATAAATGTGAAATTTCAGGAGTACATTATTACTTATCAGTTTCTGTGTAGACTGCATCGTGCTCACCACCAAAAGTCTAGTTTTTATCCATCACCATGTGTATGTGCCCCTTTACCCATTTTGCCCACCTCCATCCCCCTTCCCCTCTGGTAACCACGAATCTGTTCTCTTTATCCATGTGTTTATCTATCTTTCACGTATGAGTGAAATCACGTGGTCTTTGTCTTTCTCTGTCTGGCTTATTTCACTTAACATAATATCTCAAAGTCCATCCATGTTGTTATAAACGGGGTGATTTTGTCTTTCTACAGCTGAATAATATTCCATTGTGTATATATGCCACATCTCCTTTATCTGTTCATCAGTTGATGGGCACTTGGGTTGCTTCCGTCTCTTGGTTATTATGAGTAATGGTGCAATGAACATAGGGGTGCATAAATCTCTTTGGATTGCTGATTTCAAGTTCTTTGGATAAATACGCAGTGGTGTGATAGCTGGATCATAAAGTATTTCTATATTTAATTATTTGAGAAATCTGCATACTGTTGTCTACAGTGGCTGCACCAATTCACATTCCCACCAGCAGTGTATGAGGGTTCCCTTTTCTCCACATCCTCTCCAACACTGGTTATTTTTTGACTTGGTAATTACAGCCATTCTGACTGATGTCAGGTGATATCTCATTGTAGTTTTGATTTGCATTTGCCTAATAATTAGTGATGTGGAACATCTTTTTATGTGTCTCTGGCCATCTGTATATCTTCTTTGGAAAAATGTCTGTTCATATCCTCTGCCCATTTTTGATCAGGTTGTTTTTTTTTGTTGAGTTGTACGAGTTCTTTATATATTTTGGATATTAACCCCTTGTCAGATATGTTTTCAAAATTTTCTCCAAGTTGGTGGGTTGTCTTTTCATTTTGTTCATGGTTTCCTTTGCCTTGCAGAATATTTTTAGTCTTAAGTAGTCCCATTTGTTAATTTTTTCTTTTGTTTCTCTTGCCATAGTACACATGGTATTGGAAAAGATGCTGCTAAGACTGATGTCAAAGAGTGCACTGCCTATATTTTCTTCCAGGAGTTTTATGGCTTCAGGTCTTGCATTCAAGTCATTAACCCATTTTGAGTTAATTTTTGCCTTCTCTGCATCTATTGAAATGATCGCGTGATTTTTATTCCTCATTCTGTTAATGTGATGTGTCACATTGATTGATTTGTAGATGTTGAACCATCCCTGCATCACTGGTATAAATCCCAGTTGATCATGGTGTATGATCTTTTAATGTATTGCTGTATTTAGTTTGCTAATGTTTTGTTGAGGATTTTTTGCATCTATGTTCATCAGTGTTATTGGCCTGTAACTTTCCTGGTTTTGGTATCAGGGTGATGTTGGCCTCATAGAATGAGTTAGGAAGCATTCTGTCTTCTTCAATTTTTGGAATAGTTTGAGAAGGATAGTATTAAATCTTCTTTGAATGTTTGGTAGAATTCTCCAGAGAAGCCATCTGGTCCTGGGCTTTTGTTTTTGGGGAGGTTTTTGATTAGTGTTTCAATCTCTTTACTCAGTTTCTCTATCTCTTTCAGTTTATCTATTTCTTCTTGATTCAGTTTTGGGAGGTTGTATGAGTCTAAGAATTTATCCATTTCTTCTAGGTTATCCAATTTGTGGGCATATAGGTTTTCATAGCATTCTCTTATAGTCCTTTGTATTTCTGTGGTATCTGTTGTAATTTCTCCTCTTTCATTTCTAATTTTATTTATTTGAGGCTTCTCTGTCTTTCTTGGTGAGTTTGGCTAAGAGATTGTCAACTTTGTTTATCTTCTCAAAGAACCAGCTCTTAGTTTCATTGGTCCTTTCTACTGTTTTTTTTTTTCCAGTCTATTTTATTTATTTCTGCTCTAATTTTTATTATTTTCCTCCTTCTACTGACTTTGGGCTTTGTTTGTTCTTCTTTTTCTATTTCTGTTAGGTGTAGTTTAGGATTGCTTATTTGAAATTTTTCTTGTTTGTTGAGGTGGGGCTGTATTGCTATGAATTTCCCTATTAGAACCACTTTTGCTTCATCCCATAAGAGATGGTCTGTTGTATTTTCATTTTCATTTGTCACCAGATATTCTTTGATTTCTCTTTTGATTTCTTCATTATTCCAGTGGTTGTTCAGTAGCATGTTGTTTAGTCTCCACATATTTGTGATTTCCTTAGCTTTTTCTTATAGTGGATTTCTAGTTTCATAGCATTGTGTTTGGAAAAGATGCTTGATATGATTTCAATCTTCTTAAATTTATTGAGGCTTGCCTTGTTTCCCAACATATGGTCTATCTTTGAGAATGTTCCATGTGCACTTGAGAATTATGTGTATTCTGCTGTTTCTGGATGGAATGGTCTATATATATCTATTAAGTCCATCTGATCAAATGTTTCATTTAAATCTACTATTTCCATGTTGACTTTCTGTCTGGATGATCTATCCATTGATGTAAGTGATGTGTTGAGGTCCCCTAGTATTATTGAGTTGCTGTTAATTTCTCCCTTTTGGTCTGTTAATACTTGTTTTATATACTTTGGTCCTCCTGTGTTAGGTGCATATATATTCAAAAGTGTTATGTCCTGTTGGTGGAAAATCCCTTTTATCATTATATAGTGCCCCTCTTTGTCTCTCATTATCTTTTTTATCTTGAAGTCTGCTTTGTCTGATATAAGTATAGCAACACCTGCTTTCTTTTGTTTGCCATTTCCTTGGAGTATCATCTTCCATCCCTTCACTCTGAGCCTATATTTGTCTTTAGAGCTGAGATGTGTTTCCTGGAGGCAGCATGTTGTTGGGTCCTGCTTTTTAATCCTTCCAGCTACTCTGTGTCTTTTGATTGAAGAATTCAATCCATTTACATTTAGAGTGATTACTGATTTATGACGGCTTAACATTGCCATTTTATCTCTTGTTTTCCAGTTGTTCTATGTTTCCATGTTTCTCTTCCTTTGTATTTCTGACTACCATTTCATTTTGGTGGTTTTCTGTGGAAGTTTTTCTTTTTTTATGAATTATTCCTCTGCTCTGATTTTTTTAAGTGATTACCTTGAGGTTTGTATAAAAGACCTCATAGATGAGATAGTCCATTCTCTGATAGCCTCTCATCTGCATTAGCCTAAACAGCTTTGATCCCCTCCTCTTCCCCTTCTGAGTTATTGTTGCTAATTGTTCTGTTTTGTGTTGTGACTGGGTTGAAGTGTTTGTAGTTACTTTTCAGGCTTTCCTTCACTTTATCTTTTAAGTTATAATTAAGTATTTGCTTCCCTGTTCTGAAAGAGAGCTGCAGTTTTCTGGTTTTATCTGTCTATTTATCTCCTTGCTTAAAGCTTTGTACACCTTCGCCTTTTTGTTTCAGGTGTGAGGGCATCCTTAAATATTTCTTGTAGGGGAGGTCTAGTGGCAATGAACTTCTTCAGTTTTTGTTTATCTGGGAAAGATTTTATTTCTCCATCATATCTGAAGGACAATTTCACTAGATAGAGTATTATTAGCTGAAAGTTTTTGTCTTTCAGTATTTTGAATGTATCATTCCATTCTCTCCTAGGCTGTAAGGTTTCTGCTGAGAAGTATGCTGAACACCTGATGGGGGTTCCTTTGTAGGTTATTTTCTTCTGCCTTGCTGTCTTTAATATTTTTTCTTTGTCATTGACTTTTGCCAGTTTTACTATTTTATGCCTTGGAGAAGGTCTTTTAGCATTGGTGTAATTAGGAGTTCTCTTGGCTTCATGTATTTCTAAGTCCAGTTCTTTCCCCAGGTTTGGGAAATTCTCAGCTATTATTTCTTTCAACAAGTTCTCTGCTCCTTTCTCCCTCTCATCTCCCTCTGGAATACCTATAATCCTTATGTTGCATTTCCTAATCGAGTTGGATATTTCTCAAAGAATTCCTTCATTAAAAAAAAAATCTTAGTTCTCTCTCCTCCTCTGCATGAAGCATTTCAATATTTCTATTCTCAAAATCACTAATTCTTTCCTCCATAATATGAGCTCTATTCTTTAAGGATTCTAGATTGTTTTTTATTTAACTAATTGTGTTCTTCACAGCCAGAATTTCTGCTTGGTTTTCTTTTTTTATTTTTATAGTTTCAGTCTCTTTGGTGAAGTATTCCTTCTTCTCATTCATTTTATTCCTGAGCTCTTTGAGCTGTCTCTGTGAGTTTTCTTGCAACTCATTGAGTTTCTTTATGACAGCTATTTTAAATTCTCTGTCATTTAGACTATAAATTTCTGTGACTTCGGGGTTGGTTTCTGGAGAATCGTCATTCTCCTTCTGCTCTGAATTGTTGCTGTAGTTTCTCATGATGTTTAATGAACTAACCTTTTGTTCATGCATTTGTGATAGGATCAAGTTGTAGATTCCACCTGCTACCACTGGGGGGAAGCAGGAACTGTGTTTCTGATCCCACCCATCAGCTAGAAGTTGTGGGGTACTATGGGTGTTTGCACCAGCCAGCAAAGCGTTCACCTGGGCATATAGATCTCCTGCCACCTCTTCTGACAATGGTGCAAGCCACTGTGCTTGGTGAGCAGGGCCTCCCCACGGGGTCTGAACCTGGACCATTCCTCGGGACTGGAGCAGCACTGCAGGTTCTCCTACTGGATGGGAGAGTGATACCACAGGGGCTCAGGGCTGTCGCTGCCCATTCCCACAGTTGTGCTGAGGCATGCTCCCACCCTTGGGGCCATGGCAGTACTGTGGATACTAGTGCCATCAGGAAATTGTTTTCCTGGGTGTGGAGATCTGCCACCACTTCTTCTTACAGTTGTGCTGAGGTGCACTTCCACTTTTGGGGCCACAGTGGTACTATGCTTGCTTGCGCTGGGCGGGAGAACCTTTGTGCACGTGCACAGGGTTGCCAGGGAGCAGGGGAGTGCTCTCCTATCTCCACCACTTCCTGGGGACAGTCCATCCACCCTCAGATGTATAGCTGCATGGGTCTCTCAGGTGTCCCCTTGTGCTGTGTGTGTATCCTCCATTGATCTATGAATGTCCATTTAGTTGTAGTTCAAAGGGGGAGAGACAAAGGGAACAGCTCACTCTGCCATGTTGCTGACACCCTGAATTATTTTCTTAATGTTTCCCTGGGGATTAAAATTAACATTTTACTTTGCAGCAATCTAGTTTTGATTAATACCAACTTAAGTTCAATAGCATAGAAAAACTTTACTCCTGTACAGCTCAGCTCTTTCCCCTCTCCTTTATGCTGTTCCTGTCATACAAATTAATCTTTACAAATTGTGTGCCCATCAACAGATTTATAATTATTGCTTTACGCACTTGTCTTTTAAATTATATAGGAAAAACTGAGTTACAAAGAAAATATACATTTATGCTGTTTTTTACATTTACTTATGTACTTATCTTTGCTGGTGCTCTTTATTTCTCCATGTGGATTCAAGTTACTGTCTAGTGTCCTTTCATTTCAGCCCAAAGGACTCCTTTTAGTATTTCTTGTAGGGCATGTCTTCATTTCTTCTTCGTTTTTGAAGGATAGTTATGCCAGGTGTACAATTCTTGGTTGACAGTCTTTTGCGTTCATCACTTTCAATATGTCATCCCACTACCTCCTGGCCTCCATGGTTTCTCCTGAGAAATTAGCACTTATTGCAGATCTCTTGTGAAAAATGAGTTGCTTCTCTCCTGCTGCTTTCTAGAGTCTCTTTTTCTTTGTCTCTCAGCAGTTCAATTATGATGTGTCTAGAAATGACTCTCTTTGAGTTTATTCTATCTGTAGTTTGTTGAGCTTCTTGAATGTATATATTAATGCCTTTCAGCAAAATCAGGACATTTTTGGCTATAATTTCTTAAAATATTCTTTCTGCTCTTTCTCTTCTCTGGGGCTTCCTTTATGTGTATATTGGCACAGTTATGGTGTCCCACATCTTCCTTAGGTTCTGCTCATTTTTCTTCATTTAAAAAAAAATTCTGTTCCTTAGACATGATGATGTTAATGGATCTATAGTCAAGTTGTCTGGTCTTTCTCCTGCATGCTTAAATCTTCTGTTGAGGCTCTCAGGTGGATTTTTCATTTCAGTTTTTATACTTTTGAACAAATGAAATGTTTAATGAGCACTTAACATGTGCCAGAACATACTGGAGGCACTTTACATGATAACCTGATAAGGTAGCAAATATAGTTATTTCTGTTGTTCACATAAGAATGAGGTTTAGAGAATTTTTCTAAGTCTTTCCATTTCAGGGAGCTAGGAAGGGAAGAGCGGAATCACAACAAAATCTGCCTGACTCCAATGCTGCACTCCACGCTTCAGAAGGAAAAGGAGAGGAGTGGGAGGAGGAGGAGGAGGGGGAGAGGGATGGGAGCATGGAGGGGAAGAGAGGGAAAAATGATGGAGCTGAGTTCCTGTCAGCCAAGTGCAGGAAGCACGGCCCTGAGGTTCTTACACAGGGCCTCCCTGAAGACGTGCTTGGAAAGATTCTTTCATCCCTCAGTTTCAATCTTCATCCCTCTCTCACACACAGTCTCTCTCCCTCTTCTACTTCTGTCTATTGCTCTGTCATGCTTTTGGAAAATTTGCCATGATTCTTGCAATACTAATGTCAAATAATCCACAAATATTCATTGACTCACAATTATGTTACAAATTCTGCCATTTCTCATGGGAAGAACTTATTAATTTATGAGTGTCTAATACACTTGAAGTGAATAATAAATAAATATCCTCTGGGATAGACCAACTCATTGTCTAATGTCTTTGGAGATAAAAATGAAACTTCCTTAATTGTTTTGCTTTTTTCCCTTTTATTCTCTGAAGGAGTTTGAAGCCTTGGCCTTCTCCCATGAGGCTCAGGGAATCTTCTTGAAGCCATGAAGGAAGAGATTTGTCTTGTTCACCTAATTATCTGCAGGATCTTGCCCAGTATCTGGCACCTCATAGGTATAGTGGTACCACATAGCAACTAAGAGAACCGACTCCAAAGTCACTTAAGAATTGTGTTTTGGTTCACCTGCATTTTCTTTTTTTCTTTCTTTTTTTTCTCCTCTACTTTTTTATCCCCAAATCCCCACAGCACACAGTCATGTATTTTTACTTGGAGGTCCTTCCAGTTGTGGCACATGGGATGCTGCCTCAGCATGGCCCAACGAGCGGTGCCATGTCCACGCCTAGGATCCAAACTGGCGAAACCCTGGGCTGTGGGAAGCAGAGTGTGCAAACTTGACCACTCGGCCACGGGGCCGGCCCCTTTTTTTCTTTTTTTGGTGAGGAAGTTTGGCCTTGAGCTAACATCTGCTGCCAATCTTCCTCTTTTTGCTTGAGGAAGATTGTCCCTGAACTAACACTTGTGCCAATCCTCCTCCACTATGTATGTGGGAACCGCCACAGCATGGCTTGATGAGTAGTGTGTAGATCTGTGCCTGGGATCTGAACCTGTGAACCCCAGGCTACTGAAGCAGAGCGGGGAAACCTACCCACTACGCCACCAGGACAGCCCCTCACCTGCACTTTTGAAAGGTATTTTCTCTGGTTAAATAATTCTAGTTTGGCAGGGTTTTTTTTCTTTCAGTATTTTAAAGATATTGTTTCATTGTCTTCTAGTTTAACTAGTTTCTTACAAGAAGTCTGTGGGATTTTTAAAATCTCTTTGTATATAATGTGCCGTACTCCTCATGGCTGCTTTCAAAAACTTCTCTTTATTGCTGTTTTTCAGAAATATGATTGTGATGTGCCCTGATGTAGTTGTGTGTGTTTGTATTTATCCTTCTTGGTATTCATTGAGCTTTTGGAATCTGTGAGCATATAGTTTTCATCTAATTTGGAAATTTTTGCAATAGTATTTCTTTAAAAATATTTTTGATCTCTCCCCCATGAGTTTTCATTTCAGATATTGGATTTTTCATCTCTATATGTTCTTTAGGTCTCTCTGGTGGTCCATTTTTCTCCTAGGTTCACATTTTCTTTTGAATACTTGAATATAATTATAACAGCTGTTTTACTGTTCCTGTCTGCTAATTCTATCATCTCTGTTATTTCTGGGTCCGGTTTTATTGACTCTTCTTTCTCCTGATTATGTGTTACATTTTCCTGCCTTTTGGGATGTCTAGTAATTTTTTATTGAATACTGGACATTTAAATTCTATGTTGTAGAGTGTCTGAGTTTTCTGATCTTTCTTTAAAGAATGTTAGAGTGTCTTCTGGTAGTAGCTAAGTTCCTTTGAGTTCTAGTTTACCCTTCCAGGCTTGTTAGGAAGCTTTGCTAGGGCAAGTCTAGAGCAGCTTTACTCGAGAGATAATTTAGCTCTGGTACTTCAGGGGTCTCCACTGAATTTTCTGAGTGGTAAAGAAGAACTCTTCGCTTTGGCTGGTTGGAATTTAAAGGCTTCCAAACTTAACTGAGTTCTAGGAACCATTCATCTCACAGATTTCCAGTCATTCTTTGCCCAGCCATCAGAGTTCCACCTTCCACATGGACATTCTATTTAGCAAAGATGCAAGGGGACCCCTAAGGAGAAATCAGGAGCTCTTTTCTGTATAGTTCCCTCTTTTCTGAAATTCTGCCTTGCAACTTCCAGCTGCTTGAGCCTCCTTGAACTGAAGTCCCTCTCTCCTCAACTTGATGTGACCAACTTGTCATCCTCTGCTTGGAATCCACCCATGCTCTGTGTCTGGAATGTTCTGCCTGGCCTAAGCCTTTATAGGTCTCACCTCATTTTTTTCCCACATTTTCAAAGATCACAGGCCAGCACTGCCTGTTAGTCAATGTTAGAAAGCATTTCTTTCATGTAGCTTGTCCAGTTTTCGGGTTGTTTACAGCAGTATGGTAAATTTGGTCCCTGTTTCTGCCTTATGGTCAAAATCTCTGTCTCGGTATACATGTTGCAAATGTTATCTCCCAAGTTGTTGTTTATCTTTTTGGCTAATTTATATTGCTTTTTGTTCTAGAAGTGTTTTGATACAACTAAATATTTCAATTATTTTCTTTATGATATGTGCTTATTGTTTTATTGAGGACATCTTTCCTGAACCAGAGGCCATTGATATGTCTTCTTATAGATTTTGCTACTTTATCTTTTTCACATTATTTGTAATCAATATGCATTTATCATTCTGCATGGTGTAGTATGGGGATATACTTTTCTACGTGGAAAGTCAATCTTCTTAGTGTGATTTAAGGTATGATACATTCTCTATAACATAATAAGTTATAAAGATGCAAGTTTTAACTATAATATATCTTTGAGTTAATTAATTGCTTTTGGTTCACGCTGGAATAAAATATAAAATATTTACACACCAAATGCCCACTTTCTTGGAGGGAAAAAAGAAACATTTGGAAGGGCTTTGTAAAACATTGAGTGTTTTTCTGTGTCAGGCAGAGGATCCCCAAATAGTCTGAGAGGTGAGAGGAAAGCTTGGTCTCCTGACGCTAGTACTTTAAGTGGTCTCGTTATTTTTTTCTGTTTACCCCAGATTTCCTCAGCTTCATCACTAGTAGAAGGAGAGAGAACAGAAAGAAAATTTATACCAGCTATGAACTTTATGCTCAATCAAGTAGCCATTCTAAATAATATGTTTGAAGAGAATCCTTACCCTGGTCATCCCACCAGAGGAGAACTGGCTGATCAACTAAATCGCAATGTCCCTAACAGTGATGCAGGTGAAAGGCACATGAGTTTTGTGTCCCTTTACAAAGGAAAGGGCCCTGACATTTATTGTTGCAGCAGCCATGTGTCAGTAAGGGTCCACTCAGTAAATGGAGACTATCAGTAATCTTAATAGAAAAAGTTTACCGTAAAAATTATTAGCTATAACAGGGGGTAGGAGTTATGAGAGATTGGCCAGTAAGAAGTAGAGAGAACCTGAAAGAATATAGGAATAACAGATATAAGGAGCAGCCACTACCCTAGGGCCGAGGCAAAGTGCCCAGGGTCCCCCAGGGAGAGGTCTGGCTGTGGCCCACTGAGTGGCAGGGAAGCCATGCTGGTGAAACTTGCCAGAATTCTGCACTTCAGAGTTTGCCATGAAGCCCCCCTCCAGACACTGGAGGAGGCTGTTCATGGGGAGGGGCTCACCAGAGGGACTTCGCTACAAGATCATTGGAGGATGGTGCTGGAGGAAGCTGTGGGCCACTGGGTGCCGCTGGCTGCGGTGCCCTGCTGGAGCCAGATGTTGGAGAAGCCCCCGCACCATGTGAGCTGGACACGTGTGTGCTGGAGGAGGTGAGCGCTGGAGGAGACGCCAGCTCTCCAAGGGCCGGTGAGCAGGCACAGTGGAACGGGGAGGGAAAACTCTTCCTCCTTCAGCGTCTCTCCAGCGCTCTCTACTGACAGAGATCACTACCATCATGACAACAGGCAAAGGACAAACAAGGGGGCCACCACGGGCGATGAAAGGTGAATATGGGGATGAGAGGCAGTGAACTGATAACCAGCAGAAGCTGTGTGGCTGGAGAAGGAGACAGAGTAGCCTGATTTCAATGCGGTGGGGACAGAGTAAAAATCAGCAATCTTATCATCCAGAGAAAGAGTGTTGTCATTCTTTTACATTTCTGATACTTTACACTGGCTAGGAGTATGCATTTTATGAGAATGTATAACACACTAGGTGAGATGTAACGGTTAGATGGACATTTTAAACAATTAGGATATTATTTACGTATGGATACAGAATATCATTTGTGTAATATTATTCATATAATGTAACCTATTGTTTTTTTTTCTGGATGAGAGAAGTGAATTTCACAGCTATTAATTGGTTTGCCTAGAGTCCCACAGCTGGCTGGAAAATGGTACTGATTAAAATCCAGATTTCCAGATTTTCCTTGTGACCTTACCATCCTCCACCTGCTTGTATCTAAGGGTGATGGGCAGCCAAGGGGAGACCTGCTATTCCAGCCGAGGGACGAGAGCTAGTTCTGGGAGAAAGGTGGTAGAATTGATCTGCACCAGTTTGAGGGCTTGCTCTGCATTGGGAATAATTCGAGTAAAGATTAAAGAGTCAGGGTGGGGGTACAGCATCCCAAGGTAGGCTGGGAGGTGAGGGGGGCATCAAGTAGTCATTCCTGAACAAATTAGGTGTGTGAAGAAGAGATGAAAGGACACTGAGAAACCATGATGGAGCCAGGGCACTAATGCTGTGACTTGGTCGAAGGACTGTGGGCTTCCTGCTTCACCTGTAGGGGAGGCAAACGAGCTCCACCCACCTGAGGTTGTCAGCTGGGGCTCTCTAACAAAAAGACAGATCAACCGGAGAAAAACAAACACTGTATTAACGCAGGCAGCAAGCACCACACAGGAGAAACCTCAACAAAAATGGTAAGTCAAAGCAGGGGCTCAGAACTCTGGTTTATATAGCATTGTCAACAAAGAACAATACATTTCTAGGGGGAGGACAAGACAAGGCAAGAAGTTTTAGGCTTCTCAAGGCGGCAAACTGTGGGAAGGTAACTAGATGGGGCACTGATGGAGTGAGGTTTGTGTGCAGGTTCCTCTGGGGCCACCTCTGGGCTGATGAGAGTCTGTTTCCAGTAAAAGGGGAATTTATTTCCTGCCTTCAGGTAGAAAAGGAGGAACTTTTGGGGAATTTTCACTTAATTGCCTTCAGCTCAAAATAATTTTTATGTCAAAGGCATATTTTGGGATGGCATACTCCAGTTTCCTTCAGCCTTAATAGAATCATCACTTTATTTTTCATTCTCCTTCTCAAAGTTGCCTGGCAGATCAGCAGTAACCCAAGAATTGGGTCTTAATGTAGCCTCCTTACTATATGAAAAAAGAAGTGAGGGGCTGGAAACAAGTGAGGAAACCCCCTAGACCTGGTTCCCAGATAAAAGGGCCCGACTCCCTCTGAGGGGAAAAGAGGTCGTGCTGCTGGGAGGCAGTGGTCCCCTGAGAAGGGCCTGCCCAGCTGGGGGTGCAGGACACTGGAGCCAAAGCCACCCAGAGCTCCTGGCGGGATCAGAGGACCCTCCTCCCCAAAACCCAGAACCTGGACACCATCCCATAGTGTCACCCAGGGCAGTCCCTAAAAGATGTTCTGTGTCCAATGCTTTGTTTTTGGTTTTTTTGTGAGGGAGATTGGTCCTGAGCTAACATCTGTGCCAATCTTCCTTTATTTTGTATGTGGGACACTGCCACAGCATGGCCTGATGAGTGGTGTGTAGGTCTGTGCCCAGGATCTGAACCTGCAAAACCCAGGCCACCAAAGCAGATGTGCAAACTTAACTACCACGCCACCAGGCCAGCCCCTCTAACGTTTTGTTTTTGAGTTGTGCTTGCTCATAGGAATCAAAGCAGAACATTTTCAGATGGCCAAATGGCAGAACCAGTCCAAACCAGAAAGGTCCAGGATGGCGATGGGGTGCCATGCGCAAAGGGAAACATGTGCAAAAGGTGCCGTGTGCAAGAAGGGAAGATCTGTGCATGTCCTGAATGCCCCGCCCCAGCAACGCCGCGGAGACCCCTCCCCCTTCACATCCCATAAGAACCCTGCTCACCTTCCCTTCGGGGAGAAGGTGTTTGAGAGCACCAGCTCTGCCTCCCCTATTCATTGATCAATGAATAAAGTCTCTGCTCTGCTATTCCAAACCTGGTCTTGTTCTATTGGCACCTGTAGCTCCAGGCAAAAGGACCCACCAGCAGGTTGCTGGTCCCTTAGGGCTTGGTAGCCATAGGGCCGGGAAAAGAGTATGGTGGTTTCTCAAAAGATTAAAGCTAGAATTCCTATGTGACCTAGTAAGGGTTGCATTTCTGGGTATACACTTCAGGGATTTGAAGAGATGTTTGTACCCCGTGTTCATAGCAGCATTATCAGTGAGAGCCAGGAGGTGGAAGCAACCCAAGTGTCCATCAACAGATGAAGGGATAAACAAAATGTGTTATATACATGCAATGGAATATTACTCAGCCTTAAAAGGACATTTTGACACATACTACAGCGTGGGTGAAGCTTGAGGACATTACGCTCAGTGAACATCAAGAGTTTAGCTAAACCACGGCGTAGCATTGCTGCCTCAGCTCCACTCAGTGTGGCCCCTCCCTGGAGCCGGGCGGGGACATCCTCGGGGAGCCACATGTCTGTGCAAGTTCCTGATGACTCTCCAACAGCCCTTGTGAGCAACCGGCTCCCTCACCTCGCTGGCCTTCCCCGTGTGCCCCTTAGATAAAACCCCACCGAGCACCCCAAAACCCTGCTCTTCTAGGTTTGAACTGACCAATCCAGCCCTAGCCTGGGAGCCCCACAGCACTCCACCCTCCGACACTAACAAAGGCCTGTGCCCCAGGCCCTGAGGCTCTCTCTGCCTGCACCGGCCTCCACCTCCAGGGGAGGTCCCTCGAGGCGTGTGTATACTTCCTCCAAGACCTGAGAGTAACAAACTTCTACCAATTTCCCCCAAGGCCTTTTGTTGAACCAGGGCTCACCACCTGACACCTGGGGCTGTACTTAGCAAATGTTAATTTAACAAAGTCACAATGACAGCCATCGGGAACAGGATGACTGACCTGGGAAATGCCTTTTAGCTGCAAATGACTTGCAGACTGGCTCTCCCAGGGAAGTAAGTCTATCTGGGAGGGCCCACCACCTGCTGGTTTGGTTGCATTGTCTTGCATGCTGCCTCAACTCACCGCAAAGAGCAGGCTCCGCAAAAGCAACCAGGGTCCCCGAGCCTTGGCCCTCGGAGCATGCTCACTGGAGCTGGTTGGAGGTGCCACGGACGTGTCTTCCACCTGTTAACACCCACTGGGTAAATCCCACCAGTGAGGGTTGGACTGAGGGTTTGTTTCCCGAATCTAAGCACAGACCAAGTCGCTGACTTCGGGAGAATGGGCTAAGAGTTTCACAAGGTCCCGTTGTGTTAGTTGACGGCCGGGACATCCAGAGTGGCGATCCTGCTCACGTGTGGGCTACCGGATAAAGGTGGCGGGCTTGTCCTTAGAAGGGGGAGAGGGAGCCCCACTCCCTGACCGCTGGCTTGAGGGCAGCACCAGGACTCAAGCCCATTCTCACTGAGGAGGGCGTGGCTCCTCTCAAAGGCGAGTGGCACAGCCCAAGGTCCGTTTCTTGCTGCTGTCACACTTTGTCCTCCAACCATATGGGCCTGCATGAGTCCCACCCCTGGCTCCTGGAGGCACGAGATCTAACGGCCCGATGAAATTGGCCTGACCACCTGCTGGCTCTGCCACCTGAAGCGCCCGAGGAGGTTAGCAGGCTCCTAGGAAATGCAGAACGCTGAGGAAGTGGGCTGGGCGCAAAGGCTCTGGTCCCTCGGGGTGTAGGGGCCAGTCCTGACGATCTTGGGGCCACTGTACTAGTGGGGTCTGACCCTGATCCCAGTGAGGTCGACTGAGACACCCCGGAGAGGAAAGCGGCCTCCTATGGGTCTGGCTAAGGACGCCCAAGTACATAACATTTTAAAGACCCCCAGAACCTAAGGGCCAAATTCTTGAGAGACACAGGTGACCCCAATCCTTCAACCCATGAGGGGCTGCCTCAGGACCCATACCACTAAGTCAACCAGAATCTGAGCAAAGGCTGCCACCGCAGATGATCCCAATGCCATAATCAGGCTTCTAATGAGGAGGGAGAGTCCAAATCCAAAGGCACCAGCTCTAGAGATACACAGGGGGAGTCCCTCCCCTGCAGACAGGGGTTCATGTGCTGCGGCTGGGCTCATCCTGCCATCGCAGTTACCTATGTGAAAGCTCACAGCTGACGGAAGCTGTGATTAGAAGATTCACACTAGATGAAGCCCCACTCCCTCTCGGTAAGATTGACATGGTCCAGTGGGTCTACCACTTCTGAGAACATGGCAACCCAGGTGACCAGGATTTCATCTCCAATCCCGAAGAGACTCCAATAGACCCCGAATCCAGAGACTTCTTACAAGGACCGCCCCCACCAATTACAGGACCGCACTCCTCCACTTTGTGGGACGTCCCATACAACTCAGGAGGCCCTGAAGGGAATAGACATGGTGGCCTGTCACAAAGGAGATGCTCACCCAGACTCTCAGGTTGTACAGAACCACGGTGGCCCACAACCCCAAGGCCAGCCCTGGAGTGCCAGGCCGCAGATCCCAATTCACAGAGCACCCTTCCCACCTCCAGTCCCTGGAGCCCCCACACCAACCCCATCAGGAAGCAAGGCCCAGGAGGAGCCTAAGGAGCAGAAGGTGTTATACAGCAGGTCGGCCGTTAGGGGTCCCCAGTGAGCTCACATCGGAGCAGCCCGGCACAAGGCACAAGCTCCTCTCTTTAAAACAAGTGATCACCTCGCTACAGAGTCCAAGCTCAACGGCGCACAGGCCCTCAGAGGGTCCCGAGGCTCCCTCTGCCCCAAACGAGTTCTCCAACCTGCAGGCCTGGCAGCCCCGGCAGCCCCCCAGAGCATCACGCCAGGGACTCAGTGGCTCCCCCAGAGCTTCTCCCACCTCCCAGGGAAAACTGCCCATTCATGACTGTGGCGGTCCACTGAGACAAAGCCAATAACCAGACTTTCCTGACTCAATTAGACGCAGGGCCCAAGTCACGGCGCCTGCAGGTGACACTCCTGAACACCCCAGGGGCAGGAACCCTCGTCTAGCCCACGAGGCGCCGCGGGAAGACCGCAAAGGCAGCGCACATTAAGCTGGATGTGTCTCTTGGCACCACGTTTCTGACACAGCTGCCGGTGGTGGTGGCCCCAGCCCTCTCCTTTCCTATTATGGGTATATTACCATACTACAGGTGTGGATGCTGACCCAGGGACACGCCTGGAGGAGCAGATCCAAGTTTCTGGCCTTTCTTGTGGAAGCTGCCAAATGGAGACGTGTCCAACTGCCTTCTCTGGTGTGAACAGTAAGGGCACCACACTGTCAGCTGACGCAGGGCACAGAGGGCCTCAGCCTGTCATTAGAGACGTGCTTGACACCGGGCTCATGAGGTCACCATGGCACCTGCAAGAGCCCTATCTGCCAGGGTTAAAATCTGCCACCAGTGAATGGAGAGTAACAACTGACTATCGTAACTCAATGCCCAGGTTCCCACCATTCAGGCTCCCGTCCCCAACATTACAGAGATGGTCGACACCATCCAAAAGGTCAGGGCCCTACTCTGCTGCCGTAGGTCTACCCAGCAGGCTTTACTCGGTCCTGGTTACTGAAGAGTCACCACCTCAACTTGCCTTCGCTCTCGAAGACGCCCAGCACGCCTTTACTCTGCAGCCCAAGGGTTATCTAAAGAGCCTCCACCGCACACAACCTGTGCAGACGAGCTCTAAATGCACGCACACTCACCCACCGCCGCCTTTGGCGTCAGATAGAGGACGTTCTGCTACGGGGGCCCTGAGATCCTGTCCAGGAAAACTTACACTTAGAAACTTATCATTTACAGTACGGAGGATGGGCCCTTGCCCTGAATACGATCCAAGGATCAGCCACTTCTGTCAAGTTTCTCGGCATAATGTGGTCAGCCCAGGGCTGTGAAATTCTCTTGCTGTGAAACCTCAGTTCCTCACAGTCAGGCCTTCCACCACACTACAGCAGGCACAGCACATAGTAAGTCTCTTCACCTTTGGAAACAACACATTCCACACTTTTCCATCCTACTTAGGCCTATTTATGCTGTTACACGCAAATTGGCTTCTTTCCATTGGGGAGAACCTCAGCAAACTGCCTTACTGCCGGCCCCACCCCGGGTCCCTCCGGGCTCAGACTTCTGAGTTGAGTCACGGGCGATACCTCATCACACTTCATGGAATCTCTGGCTCCACCTGGCTGCCCGTGGGTTCTGGACCAAACATTGGCCCCAGCAGCGGCCCGGCACGCACCATGAGGTGCACCAAATGTTGGCAGCCTCCTAGGCTCTTTCTGAGGTGGAAGCATTAATGGGCTCACAGTGGTGTTGCCTCACGCACAAGTCCTGCCTTGGGACAGGCATTCAGCTCAGCAGAGGCCGGCACGGCCCCACAGGCCTCACTGTTGAAATGGAAACAGTGCCTCCAGGAAAGAGCTAAACCTGATGTCAGGGCCTTTCTGGATGACAGGAGGATGTGGCTTCCCCCATCCTCGACCCCTTGCCCTCCGACATGGAGGGGCAGCTCGTGGCAGCCCACTGCCGGCACCTCTAGCAGTTTGGGGAGGACCTTGGGACCAACAGTCTGACATGGAAAGGGAGTCGATGTTCTCCACCTACGGCAGCACCACCATCGTGCACAAAGCAGCCTACTAGAAGGCCGGGGCATCATCCCGCCGGCAGCATATCCCTGGTGGAGGAGGGCACTCCTGGCTCGGCCCAAGTGGCAGAGCTGGTGGCAGTGTACCTGGCTCTACAAATGGCCCTAAAAATGAGACTCCCAAGAACATACATTTTTCTTGGTTCCTGGGGTAACCCATGGCTCTCAGTCTGGTCTGGACAAGGGCCTCCCTGGGGCGGCTCCTTTTGCAAAGAGATGGCCCACTCACACGTGCTGATTAGGGTCATTCGTGTCTCTGCGCATACACGCCAATATAGTCCAGAAGCACAGGACAAAAACAGTACAGACTCCTTATGCAAATTATGTACCTGTTCCAAGGCCCCGCGTGAGCCACCTCCCAGAGTATCAGAAACAGCCCTGACACAGCTCCTTCCCCAGAGACACCGCTCCCTTTAGCAAAGTGGGCCCACATTCCATCAGGCCGTGAGGGAGTGAGAGCATCACTGATGGGCACACAGGCGGGCAGCCCCCTTACCCAGCTCCAGCGAAAGTGGTGGTAGGTAATTGCTCCCTTTGTTCCCAAAGAAAACTCTGGAAGGCTCCCAGGTGGGGACTTGTGCCCTGGGGTGACAGACCCCATTTGTGAGCAGTCCTCTGCTGGAGCGAGGAGGTACGCAACCACCATCATGGATGCTTTCACTGGACTCTGCCTGGCTGCTCCCTCCAGAAATGCTGCTTCCCATCCTGTAATCTCCTTATCAACCAGGAGATTGACCTTACAGCTCCAGGATCCAGTGGTGGAACCATACAGATCTCAGAGCAAAGAAGAGGCCCTCTGCCCAGTGGATGCCGGTCACACTGGGATGAAAGCCACGAAGGAATCCTGGAATCCAGAGGCCTCTATCAGCACCCTACCTTGGACAAGGAGGTCAACGGCTTGCTCCACAGCAGCCACACTTCACCCCTGGTCAGTACCAGATTGCCCCCCCTGAGGAAGCCCCACAAGCTGGTCAAATGCAAACGGTCTCCCCGCCTGTGGCTAGTGGACCCTGGGCCTAACCTGTCGCAGGAGAGGTGCTGGACAGAACCAGCCAGGTGACCCACAGCATGCAGGATGGCTGAGCGGCAGGTGCTGGCCGGCCGTTAGAGGGGCTTTGGCCAGCGTGTCTCCAGGCAGAAAGGCCCTCCCAGTGTAACCACGTCAGTCCCACCTGGCTGGCAGGGTTGTGCTCTAACGATCCTACCAGAATTTAGGGGCAATCTCTGGATTGGAAAGCTGCCATCCATGAAGTGTTCCCCCAATTAGCCTACCAACACGCCCAGAGCCCGTATGCTCTGTGGACGGAGGCCCAGCAACGCTCGGTCCCGGACATCGCACGCTCCTTTGCAAGCGGCATCCTGATGATCCGACGGAGCTCTCTGAGATCTGCTCCACCAGCAGCAGAGCCCACACCTGTAGTCCCATCCTCAGGCAGGCCTCCAGCACCCAGACTCAGGACTGAACACCAGCCAGCCCCCCACCTCTCACGGGCCTCCACCCAGGAAGGCCACCCCCTCTGGGCTGGCCCCCATCACCCTCAAATACACCAGTACTTTGGACAGTTGTTGCCCCAGCTCAAGAGAGCAAGGGGGACAATGCCCCTCAACCTCGCTGGACATTGGGATCCCACCCCAGGTCACCTCCACACCAGGACAGCAGTGACTGTCAACTGGAGGCCAATTTGCACAAATGCCTCAAGGTGACCCACTCTGCAGATCCTATAGAGACTATTTTCCTGGAATAGCTAACTGCTTGCCTCGCAGACCTTGCCTTTTACCAAACACTCTGTGGCTCTGTGGGTCAGTCCCCAGCCTGACTGCCCAGCAGCACTAGCCACCGTTCTCCCGGGGCAAGCCAGACAATGGGTCCTAAACCCCGCCGGGTGCAGTGAGGCACTTCCTTGCACCACCCGAGCTGACCTGCCCAGACCCACGGGCAGGGACCTCTCGCTGCGGTGCTCGCTGCTCCGTGCACAGATTCCAGCTGCCGCTGCCCACCACACGCACCCATGACACACCCCGCTCCTTGTTCCCACCGTCGTTCCTCCCCCATCTTCCCCATGAGCCCCTCCCCGTGTCCACCACAACCAAGTAGGCCAGCTCTGACATGACCAATATGTCCTTACAAACCTCTGAGATGGCAGCCCAGGCTTCTCGGGTAAAATGACATTGGATCTGTGTTGCGAGGAGCCAGACCTCCAGCCCTGTGTCACCGTCTATCCTGCAGCTCTTCCTGGCGACCAGCCTCTGTGCCAGTTCCCTCCAAAGCACCGCAAGCCTTGTTCAGACTAAACCCTGACCCCAAACAGTGGGTCCCACGGGTAAGCATCAAAATGACAAACCCCCTCGGTGGCGCTTTCTGAGGGGCGGCCACCTCTGCTCCAACGCAAGGTTGGACTTCACCCTGCAGACTCACCGCCCCCCCCCCGCCCCCGTGGTAAACAACGGCTCATTCTGATTCTACTGTGGACCCGACTCAAGGGGCCAGGTGCACGTCCACCTGACCCTCCCCACCCACAAGCCACCCGGGAGATGACCTCTATCATTGCAACGTTGTTACATTTTGTATTCCAGCCACCCTTCACCGTCCAGCACCTCTCCACTGGAGACATCTGCTCGCTCACCCAAAGGGCCATTCTTGCCCCTGTGCTGTTGGGACTGGCCATCCCCACTGGACTGGCCACACAGGAGCAGGTGCCAATGCCCTAGCCCAACAAGGTCAAATATTAAAAGCCATTCAGCAGTTATCAAGCACCCTAACCAACCCCACGCAGACACGCCACACTCCGAGTCTGACGCTGCACGACTCACCAGCACAAATGGTGGTGGACATTTGGCTGGTGGTAGATTCCTACTGGCTGAACGGGGCGGAGTCTGCTCTTTACAGGGCACCTCTTGCTGCACGCCCATTAACAGCTCAGGACAAGACAGGCCAATCTCAGAAGACGTCTCAAAGTGCGCAGGTCATACAGAATTTCACTAAGATACTTCAACAGGTCCTGCCCTACCCGGTTCCCTGATTTGTTTTCGTGACTCTTGCCATCCACCTAGGCAGTGGCCAAGCATGAGATTTCAAACAGGAGCGAGTCTGTTCATCAGAGTCTTCCTTGTGGTTGCTTTGGGTTGATGTGCTTTACAATGGCTTCAGAAAACAACACCCGTGTCCTCTAACACATCACTTCTCAAGCAATTGCTATTCCTGATGCCCAGGCATCAAGGATGGATTGTCCGGAGTTCAGCTAAGCTGTTCCACGGCATTGCTGCCTCAACTTCCATTTGTGTGGCCAGTGGCCTGCAGGGGCCTTGAACTGGCTCAGGTCCCTCCCTTGAGAGCTCGTACTAGACAACAGCCCGCAGAGTCACAAGCAAATGTGAATTCCTGGGGTGACTCCCCAGCCGCCCTGCGAGCAACAGTCCTCCCCCTCCGCAGGCCTCCCCTGTGGGCGCCCCTTAGAGGACACACCCAATCTGCTCACCAAACCCTGCTCTCTCGGGCTTGAAGTGATCAGTCTGCCCTTAGCCTGGGAACTTGCCCCAGGTCCTGCCTCTGTCTGCCTGCACCCTGCCTCGACCTCCCCACGCGACCCCTCAAGGCACCCCCTCCAGGATCTGTGAGTAACAAACTTCTCTATTTCTATTCCCTTTGGCCTTTTGTTGAACCAGGGCTCACCACCCAGCGCCCTGGGGCTCCATTTAACAAATGTTAATTTAACGAAGTCAGGACAGTGAAATAAGCCCTCACAAAAGGACAAATGCTGTGTGATTCCACTCATATGAGGTCCCTGGAGTAGCCAGGTTCATAGAGACAGAAAGCAGAATGGTGGAGGCCAGGGGCTGGGGGAGGGCATGCGGAGTGTTTAATGGGACAGAGTCTCAGCTTTGCAAGATGAAGAGTTCTGGAGATGGATGGTGGTGATGGCTGCACAGCCACACGAATGTCCTTAATGCCACTGCACCATACACTTAACAATGGTTCAAATGGCAAATCTCGTGTTACATTTTACCACAATAAAAAAAAAGTTATTTTCTTTGGCATGATCGTCATGGCAGCCCCAGTAACGAATATGGGGCGACGATTTGGCAGAGCACAAGGATCTGTGGACCGCAGATGTCTATGCCCATTGTGGCTTGTCATTCCCTCTTTAACCCAGATTTTTGATGAAGAAAAGTTCTTAGTTTTAATGAAGTCAAATGTATCCTTGTTCCCTTTATGGCAAGTGCTTTTATGTTTGGGTCGGAGCTCCTTGCCCATCCCAAGGGTGTGAAAAGGCACATGGAGAGCTGGCGGGTGGAATCCTGCGTGAGGCTGGCTGTGACAGTCAACACACAGCCAGGGCGTTAAGATCAGCCTGCACGTTCTCTGTCAAGGGAAGACCAGCCGCAATTCTCTCTCTCTGAAGGGTTTGAACAGGGGTGAGCTCCTTCCTGACGGCTGGCTGCTTGGTAGATGGGACCCCCTTCCGCTCTCAGGATCCTCCGTCTGTCCCCTGCAGGCTTCCTGGCCAGCGTCCTGTGTGTGACAGTCCTACTGAGCTGCGGCCAGCACCCCTTCCCTCTTGGCCCACTGCTGGGATCTTGCCAAGAGAAGTCAGTCCCCCAAGACGTTCCCTGCAGCTCCTCAGACCGGAAAGGAACGTGCACGCTGCTCGGTGGAGCAGGAAGGTGGACAGGGACCCCCCGGGACTGACCTGCCGCATCAGGGCAGTCAGAGGGGACGTCCAGGGGGAGGAAGCACATGCGGTAGTCTCGTCGATTTAGCAGTTTATGTTTTTGTCAAATAAATAATATGTCATGTGTAGAAAGACAAGAAAATTCTGGAAAAACAATGTAAATGGTTATTCCTGGGGTTGCAACCGGAGGACAGGTGGGGGCTGTGGTGAGGGAGGTGTTTCACTTGAATTTTGTATCATTTTTAAAACGGTGGGACTTTTGGGTTTAACTTCATTTGTAGGGTATATTTTCCTCTGTAATTTGCCTAATGACACTAACAAAACAAAACTAAGATGGGGAAGAAGGGATTTGCCTCAGTTGCTGTGTCCTGACCCTAGGCCCCGGGTTTCCAGTGACATGTAACTGAATAGGCCCGGTCTTGGGAGCCAGATGCTCCGTGGAGACCACGACTCAAGGCCCCCTGTCCAGGGTGGTGCCGGGAGCAGGCCTGCGCCAAGTCTGAGGCTCGGGTGAAACGTCTGCTCGGCCACTGCGGGTGTGGTCCCCTTGGGGAAGTGATTTCTCGTCTGGCCTTCACCCTGGAGTCACAGCCCCATGGTAATTTATGGTAATTTTGTGACTCACAGTTATAATCTCTTATGGAAAAAAACTTGGAGAAAAGGCACATCAAACCCAAGGTGGTGCAACTCTCCTGCCTGGAGTCATCAAATACTTGGGGCCCAGGGCCACCTGTCTGCATTGCAAAGCTTTAGAGATGGTCTCCCTACAGCCGTCACCCTATCTCACTGCGCAGAGGCAGAGGCCCCGAAAGCAGCGACCTTAGGCGAGGCTGGCTCCAGACAAGGCCGGGGTGAGAGCGGGCCCTCTCCATGAGGAAACGTTCGCAATCTCCAAATGCATCTCTCTTCTGGGAACTCTACGTGCCTGGGAAGCTATTAGCTTTCCAGGTGGTCTGGGTCCTGGTTGTCTCTTCCAGGGAGGCGGGGAGAGGCAGAGGAGCCAGGCCAAGAGTTGGCAACCATTTCCCAGCATGATTTGGGAAGAAGATGAGAGGAGGACGTGAACATTTGTCCATAAATGCAGGCGACTTGGCGTCCCTCTGGGGAGGGCGCCGTCCCAGGGCCCCAGCCATCCCCAGCTCTGCCACACAGCATGTGGGCCACTGGCAGCTGTGGTGCCCCTTGTCCCGGGCTCTTGGCTGGAGCCACACATGTAATTTTAAATTTTATAGTAACCATGTTAAACAGGTAAACAGAACAGGTGACATTGATTTTAATAATATATTTTATTTTACCCAAATGTCAAAACCATCATCATTTCGAGCACGCATCGGATGTAAAAATCATCAAGGTGTTTCACATTCTGGTTTTTGCACTGAAAAGGCGGCGTGTGTCTTGCACTCACAGCGCGTCGCCGTGGACTCACCATGGGCGGGTGACCGACAGCACGGGTGGCTCCGGCCGCCGCGTTGGACAGAGATGCCCTGGCGGCCTGTTTCAGAGAAGGACACACGACCGCCGCCAGGCCAAGACCGGTCAGCATCCCAGGGCTGGCCTGGCTCCTGAGGAGACGGAGACTGGGCGGCGGTGAGGACCGGAGGACTGGTCAGGACCCGCAGGGCTTGGTCCGCAGCACCGATCCGCACCGGGGCGCCCACGGCGTCTGCTCTGCCCTGACCGCTCTCCGCCGCCACGACGGGGCAGTTTGTCCCCTCCCAACACGGTCCCCTGCAGCCCGTCCCCGCGTGGGGCGTCATGCGCCCCCTCCCCCCACGCAAGTCTCCCGGGCGTGGGATCCCCGCTCTCCGCACCTCTGCGCCCCTGGCGTCTCTCTCCTCCCTGCAGAAAGCTTCACCCCCGCCGTCCCCCAGAAGCGGGGTGGGGAAGCGACACTGCTGGCAGCTGGCCTGGCTGTCCGCTGGGCAGGAGGGGACTTTAATACCCTTACGGCCCTTCCTCCGGCCGGGCGGGCTCTCTGACGCTGAGCATACTCAGGCGGAGCCCGCGCTTCCAGGACGGCAGCGTCGGAGTCATTCCTAACCAGAACTGGCGCCGGTTTGGAGCCTTTTAGGGCCGGGAGCTTCTGGGGGCCTCGGAGCAGGCCAGGAGCATCCCGCGCTGCGGCCGGGCGCGGATCCGCGCGGGGCCCACAGGGGATTCTCCTGGACGGCGGGAAGGCACTGGCAGGCCCTGCGCGTCAGGCCTCAGCAGCTCTCAGGGCTAGTTTCCGCTCTACTTCTCAACCCCTGCTCTTCTTTCTTTTTTCTTGGTGAGGAAGATTGTCCCTGAGCTGACATCTGTGCCTATCTTCCTCTATTTCATACGTGAGTCGCCGCCACAGAACTTGGACAAGCGGCGTGTACCTCCGCGCCCGGATCCGAACCCACGAACCTGGCCACATGAACTTAACCACTACACCACCCAGGCGGCTCCACCCCTGTTTATTGGAGGCTGCTCCTTTTCAGAGTTGTCTTTCAGCTCAGCACAGACTTTGGTGGAAATAATTTCCTTCTTTTTCTTTCTGAGGCAAGCCCACGAGGATGCCCAAAAACGTTTTTATTTGCAAATTAATCCAGCCAGAAACCAAACCAACCCACTCTATGTAGCTTGAAAGGGAACGCTTGATCTTTAAAATGTGTTGTAGCAAACGTCCCGCCCTGCCAGTCGCCAAGGTGAGGTAAACTGAGGGCGGCTCTCCCCGTGGGCCCGCTCCCGCCCCTCCCCTGGTGCCCGCGCCTGGCGCAGTTCTCAGCCAGGGTCCTTTCCACGGACGCGGTTTACGTGCTACTAAAAATCCCTGGGAGTTATCAATCCATCAGGTTCCAGAAAAGGGGGTCTGATACACAGCGGAAACCTGAGTCTCGACCTGGACTCGCCGCCTTCCAGGTGCTGGGTCAGCCCGTGGCAGCTGCTTTATCAAAGCTCGTTTTGTGCAGACAACGTTGCACGTTGTCATCGGAGGGTACAGTGACTGTGTAAGAGCGTGGCTCTCTGCCGACCTCCGCGCTTGGGGGTCTCTGAGCGGCACGTGGGCAGCGGGGGCGCATGAGGGGTGAAAGCGGGGGCTTCTTTTTCACTCTGTAACCAGTTCATCCACGGCCTGCCCCTCGCTGGGGACGGGCGTGGCCAGCGTGGCCTGCACCAATGCGTGGTTGTCTTGGCAACCGCAGCCCTATTTCTTTAGCACGGCCCCGGGTGCCCTCGGGGTCTGCGCTGCTCCTCGAGGCCCGAGGCCGAGAGCAGAGGGGGGAAAGTCCTGCTCCGAAGGGAAGCCGGAAGCGCATCCGTCACTCCCGGGACCATATCCGCCACTCCCGGGACCATCCTCTCCAGAGAGGATTAGCGTCGAGGGAGGTGGGCCTTGCCAAGTGCTAGGAAGGGCTTACCTGGGCGGGTCCCACCACCTTCCGCAGGATCCGGGAGGCCGGGCGGCAGTTCCCGCCGGTCTGCGCGCGCTGTGGGCATGTCTTCAGACGGTGAGTCCTTCCAGGAGCCGGGCGGCCGGGGGTCAGCGGAGAGGCTCGGGGGCGGGCGGGCCCTTCTCGTGGATTCTCAGGGCAGCCTCACCCGATGTGGGTGGGGGTTTTCTGCGCCCTGTGACATCTGGCCTTGAGACTTGGAGAGGGGCAAGGCCACACCACAGGCCAGACCCTCAAAAGCCGCCTTCCAGGAGCTCAGGATGCAAGGAGGTGTCCGGGTCGGTACAGTGTTCTTTCAGCTCAAAAGTTGGAAAATTCTCTTCTGTGGGGCGGGGAGGTGCTCCGGAGCTCCAAGGAGGGCTGGGGGAAGGAGCCCAGCCTCATGGGACCTTGAATTTTGCCCATTTTTCTTCGTGGAGTGAATCCCTTTTGGAACTGAATCAGGAGAGCCCGGCTCTGATGGACTTGGGGTGGGGGCCCGGAGCTAAAATGGAGGGCTGGGAGCTTCCCCAGGTCACAGGGAGAATATAAGCGTTAGTGTTAGAAACTCCCCAGTGTGAGTTTTTCTCTCGTGAAATTCCTTCTGTTCCGGTTTTTGGCATCTCTTAGTGTTTGCGTAGTTGCGTCCTAGCTCAGGTGGTAGAGACATGTTAATGGGGTGTCGGCAGACCAGAGGCCCAGGCCAGGACCTGGACGTGGGTGTCTAGTTGTAATTAAGAGTTTATATGGCAGACTCCCCGAGAACTGTGTGGGACGCACTGGCTTTCGTAGTCTCTGTAGGATGTGCAGGTGGAGCCCGGAGCTGGGAGCCAGGGCAGTTGGGAGCCAGGTCTGCCGAGGGATGAGGGGCTGAGAGAGAGCTCCGTGCCTGGAAACAAGTTCCTTCTCAGCGGAGGCTGCAGCGTCTACACCGCCCTGGACGGTCGGGAGCAAGTCTCAGGGGACCAGATGTGAGGCCTGAGGCTAACGCCCTCTCGGTTACGAGGCGTGTGTCTCTTCCAGCACCCCAAGGAGGCCGGAGGCGCAGGAGGACCAAGTTCAACAAAAGCCAATACAAGATTCTTACTGAGGCCTTTGAGAAGGATGCTTACCCTGACATCACCGTCAGAGAAGAGCTGGCCAAACAAACCCAGATCCCTGAGTCAAGAATTCAGGTGAGTGGGAATCTGTGCTCCTTGACTGGAGGGAGGGGCTGATGAGGGCAGACTGGCAGTCTGTTTAAACCCTGGCTTAAAACGTCAGTTGGAGTTAATCTTCTCAGCTGCCCTGTGAGGTGGGCATTATCCCCACTCACTGGGTGCGAAAATAAAGATCAGGAACTTAGGTTACAACTCCAGCGATGGGGCGAGTCTAAGGTGCCAAATATTTACTGTGTTAAAAATGGAATCTGAGATATTTCAATATATTCACTGATTCACTTAAAAATAACCACAATAAACCCATTACATGTTAACTTAAGCAAGCTGTTTTTCAAGAAAAGCAACCATATGCTCACAGCTAGAGAAGGCCATGTGGGGAATGGGAGTGGAAGCGGGCTGGGAGGTGGGCGCCCAGAGCTGCTCTGCACCCCACCCATGGCCGGGGTCTCCAGCCTCTGGGAAGTCCCCGAGAGGGAGCGAGGGAGATGGGGCACAGGCTGTGGGTGTTGTGTTGTAAAGAAAACGGTTTTGACCTCACAGGCATCCCCAAAAGGGTGTCAGGGTCCCAGGGGTCCTGGATCATTTGGTCCTCTGGGTCTTAGCGTGGGGACACACCATAATCCCCCGAGGGGGCTGGGTCCTGCCACCAGGAAGTCTGCCATGACAGTCTGGGTGCAGCCTGGGAATGGGGAGTCTCACCCGGCCCCCTGGTGATGGAAGTGTGCGGTCAAGTTTGAGAAGAACCTCTGCCCCCAGTGGACTCCGAGTCAGCTGATTGTGACGCATAGCCAGAATCTCGGTCTCTGTCCTGGACCAGCGCTTTCCAATCCCAGACTGTCAGGGACCCACCCTGGAGCGTTGGAGTCCGAATCTCCAGGAGTGGGCTGGGCGTGTAGATGTCTTCTAGCCGCTAGGTGTCTGCAGCGAGCACAACCCCTGCCTTACACCCGCTTGTGGCCTGGACCGCACGCTCTCATCGCCTGGAGAGCTTCCTGGTCTCCTGCCGTCTGGGGTTCAGCTGGGCCGGGGAGTTGGAACTGTCCCCAGGTGGTTCTCGTGTCTTCAGAGTCCTGGTCACCCCACAGTGTGCCTCAGCTCCCGGGGTCCCCCACCCCACCATTTCCTACCCAGCTCCTTTCAAGATGCTTCATGAAGATGGTGGAGTGAACCTGAGCTGCTGGAGTAGGAATGACCACCCACTGAGGGTTTGCTCTGTAGCAGGCGACTGTTAAGAATTTTATTTTTAAAAGGTCTGCATAACCCCAGAGGTAATTAAACGACAGCCCGGAGGGAGAAGGGTTACCAAGAGCGCGCAGTATGCAGAGAGAGGTAAACCCGGACCACGCGGGCTGGGGTGCTTCCTATCTTTAGAAGTGGTAGGAACCTGAGCTGAATTTTTCCTGATGAATTTGCATATCTTTCCAGAGCCCCCCTCCCCCCAGCTGCTCCAAACATTACAAATACAAAGTGACCCAGGGTACAGAAAAGCTTAGCTGTAGCCCTAGGCAGTGATATTGGATTTCCAGAGAAGGAAAGCCTCGCAGGGGCCTCTTATCAGCTGGCTGGGGAACCTCCCTCAGAGTGGGGGCAGGCAGCCCACCAGGACTGCATCGCAACCCCGAGAGGCAGGTCCAACTCCATGATCATTTACAGTCCAAAGAACTGGCCTTGGAACTTCCATAAATGGTGCAGGGTTACAGTTCACAGCTCCTGGAGCCGGGAGGGGAAACCCTGAAGTTCAAGGTCTCAGATGGGCTCAGCGGCTGGGGTCCCTCAGGAGGCACCTGGGAAACACGCAGTTATGCCCAGAGGGGCTGGCAAAGTTTGCTGGAAGATCTGTTTAGCATTTGCAAAGGCCCTGAGGGAAGAAAGCTGGATTAGTTTGGGCACAGGCCAGCACCCAGCACCCAGCGTACTCCAGCAGCTGGGTGCACGCAGCGTGAGGCCAGGGCATGTGCAGGAGGGAGCCAGGGCGGAGTTCCAGGAACTGGGCCTTTGTAGGATGGGGCCTTTGTCTTACAATTTGCTGGAGGATTTTTTTTTTTCCCCTAAGCAGAGAAAACTGCTTGGCCAGTTGTTTGTTAGCTCTCCTGTACTCTGTCAGACCTTTGGGGCTCACCTGCCCCTGGGCATGGAAAGAGGCCACTGTTGTGTTCCTGGAAAGCAAAGGGGAGGCCTGGCTGAGCCGGACGGGGCAAGGGGTCACGGGGCCACCAGAAGAGGAATTAGTCCTGTGGGGAGTGGAACCATATCTCAAAACTAGGGTGGGCCGGAGGGAGGAGGCCGTGCGCACTGCGCAGAAATGGGGAGAGAGGAGGAGGGGCCGCCTGGGTCTGGGCAGCAGAAGGGAGGCGGGAGGGACAGCTGTCCTGCACCCTGGACTCACTCAGCCCAGGTGACATGGGGAAAGGACCCACTGAGGACCCGACCCCGACCTGGGGTTGGGGTGGAAAGGGGCTTTACTCAGAGGTGTCCGTCCTATTCCTTGTATCTCGGAAAGAGACGACCTGAGAAAGCAAGTGTGGGCAGGGCTGGCGCAGCATCACTGGGTCGGCAGAGCCTCCAAGACAGGCGGGGAGGGGAGCCTCAGGTCCAGGCGTGCCCTGCAGAGGCTACCAGCGTGGACACGGGGGTGGCCCCCAGAGGGGCATCCTGTGTGTTGGCTTGGGGAGCAAATTTGGCGGCCGGTCCTGAGTTGGCAGGAGGGGATGGCTGTGGAGGCCGTGGGTCAGGGTTCCACCGTTTTCTGTGGTCTGGTCCTTGTCAGCTTGTATATTCAGCCCCTCGCTATTTTCCAGTATTTTTTTTTTTTTTAAAGATTGGCACCTGAGCTAACAACCGTGGCCAATCTTTTTTTTTTTTTTTCTGCTTTATCTCCCCAAATCCCCCCTGGTACATAGTTCTATATCTTAGTTACAGGTCCTTCTAGTTGTGACATATGGGACACCGCCTCCACGTGGCCTGACGAGCGGTGCCCTGTCCGTGCCCAGGATCCGAATCCTGGGCCGCCGCAGCAGAGCGCGTGAACTTAACCGCTCAGCCATGGGGCCGGCCCCTCCAGTATTTTTTTAAATCATGTTTGATTATTTTGGTAAATCCTTGTTTAATTCATAATGAATTTATATCTGAAAAAAGAGGGCACCGCCCCTCGGGCTTTAAAAACTTCTTCCTGAAAGCACTGGGGAGCCTTCTTTGTTGTTTTCCAGTGCGCGTTTTGTGTTCCCAGCCTCACTGAGATACACTGGACGTGTAACACTGGGTTAGTTTAGGTGTGCAGCAGTGACGACTGGATACACAGGTGCTCTTACGTATGGTGATGTGATCAGCACTGCCGCTTAGCCACCCCCTCCATCCCATCACATGGTTACATTTCTTTTTGGTGGTGAGAACATTTCCCATCTACTCACCCAGCAACTTTCAATTATCTGATGCCGCGTTGTTGACTGCAGCCCGCACTCATTCAGGTTATAACTGGAAGTTTGCACCGTGTGACCAGCGTCTCCCCAAGTCCCCCACCTCCGTGGGGGCGGCTTACTTGAAAGATTATCTGGCAAATAAAGGATCCCTTGTGGTTGATGGGTAGAGAGGAGAAGGGGCAGGAGTGACAGCAAGCCGGGGAACTTGATGGAGGCCGAGCGGGGGCAGGGGTGTTTCAGAGTGGCAGCTTCAGCGCAGCACCGGCATGTGCCCATGTGTGCGTGTGTGCAAGTGTGCATGTGTGCGAGTGTGCGTGCGCGTGCAAAGTGAGCACTTTGGGGAGATCGGCCTGGAAGGTAGGTTGGGCCACACAGTGGGAGTTTGACTCAGCCCAGCCAAGGATTGAGCTTTTCTTCTCCGCTGTAGAAGTTTTATTTGACGGCTGTTTAGCGTCTAGTCGCCTGCTACTTGGTGACAGTGGTCATGGGACTGGGCTTAATTGGAAAATATCTTTTCTCACTCTTTCTCCCTCCTCTATCTCTGTCTCTCTCCCTCTCCTTCTCTCTCCGTCCCTGCCTCCCAGGTTTGGTTTCAGAACCGGAGAGCTCGAATTCCAAAGAACGCCCCGCGGAGGGCTGGCGTGGAGGCAGACGCCCCGGTTCCAGGACCCAGTCGGGGTGGAAGCTGCGCCCCCAACTGCCCTTGTCAGCAGGGCCTTCTGGGACCTGAGAGCAACGCTGGCCACTTCTCCTGGGAGTTACAGGATACTTCTGGTCAAGCCGTCATTTCGGAGCATGCTAGTGTCCTGGGCATGAATCTGACCTCGCCTGACCTGGCGATTCCAGCCAGCGCACTGGGCGTGCCTTTTGGAGACTTCCATTGCTCTCCCTCCTTGGGCTTCAGCCCCGAAGCTCTGTGTCCACTTCCCACTTCCCCACAGCCCTTCTCACAGCTGGAAGCTGGTGGCGCAGGGACTCACCTGGGGGACCCCAGGCTGCTCCTGGCATGTGAGGACTGGGCTATGCAGGGGTGGGGACAGAGTCCTCCCTCCGGTGAACAGCAGCCATGGTGGGGCTGGCAGCCTCCAGCTCTGGAGCCAGGGGCGTTGCTCCAGCAACCACTTTCCCAGCCCCCCAGGGGCCTGGGAGCAGCTGCCCCTTCTGCCCCAGGAGCACCAGCTGCATCCTGGTTCTCCTCCGAATCCGCTCTGGCCCCAGCTCTAGCCGGTGGAGTTGCCTGCTGGGCATCGGGAGCAGCTTTTGTCCCTCCCTCTGAGACGGGACCTTGGGGGAGGCCCCAGGGCCCCCCGGTCCCCGGCCAGCACAGCTGTGGGGGCAGCACTTGAAGCTGCTGCCTCAGCAAAGTGGTAGAAATGACCTAAGTCAGTGTGAACCACTAGGAGTCAAGTTAAATCAGCTGTGGTCTGTCCACATGCTTACTGCCCCGCAGAGCTGAAGGGGATGCGAAGATCTGCGGACTTTGCTGTGGGGAGGCCTCCCACATGAACCTCTCAGGGAAGGAAGTTGTCAGGACGGAAGGGCACGATGCAGGGGAGACAGGCAGGCAGAGGACCTAAGGGGTTTCCTTAGATGGGGAGAAAGGGATTCTAAAAGGTCCATCTGTCCTTCCTTGTGTTGACTGACTGATGTGGAGCACTCACGACCTTCTGTAAACTCTTGGAGGGGGCGAAGGTGTCTAATGGTCAATAAAGCTCAAGGATTTCCACTGCGGCCACTTCGTGCGCCTGGCCGGATCCTCCTCTTCTCTGCGTGCACAGTGGCCACTTCCCTCAGCCTGGCCTTCCCGGTGCTCCCTGACCATTCCTCCCCGCCCCTCCCTCTGTCCCGATGAGTGTGGCTTCTTTCTGGACACTGGGCTTGTCCCTGCCCCTGGGCAGTTTCCTGGAGACAAGCCCCCTTGTCCCAACTCACCCCACAGGGCCTGATGCAACCCCAGTGTAAGATGAGTGGGTCCGAGAGGAGTGAAATGCATTTCTTCTCTCCAGTTCACAGTCTGGCCTGGGCCCTTCCCGAATCCAGCATCCACAGCTCCGTCTCCCCGCATGTCCCCGTGTCAGGGGTGGCTCCCCAGTCTACCTGCGTGCCCCTGTGTCAGGGGCAGCCCCCCAGTCCACCTGCATGTCTGTCAGGGGTGGCCCCCCAGTCCA
>NW_025799870.1:490561-519922 GCF_021613505.1 Equus quagga | reverse complement strand
AAGTCCACCCGTGTGTCCCTGTGTTGGGGCGGCCCAGAGTCTATAATTTGATCTGCGTCCATGCCGTGGGTTTGGACTCCAGACCACCCAGGTTGGTGAGCAGACAGCTCTCGGGCCCACAGTCCCAGTGCCCCACCCCCATTTTCCTGCCGAGAGGACTGTCCCCACTGAAGAGGCGTGGGACTCCCCAGACTGAGCCTCCTGGAGGGCAGAGCCCCAGGCCGTCCTCTGCCCGCGTGGTCATCCTCAGGGACTGCCTCCCTGTATCTGTTCAATAGGGAATGCTCTGGACTTCCCAGGGCCGGGCCTGAAGAGAGGGGAGCAGAGCTGTGTGGCAGGAGTGGGGTCCCACTCAGATGGGACAGGCAAAGGCCTGGCTGACCGCTCATGTGAAGGGTGAGGTTTTCTCTCTGACTCCCTGTCTTTCTGCCTCGAAAATACTTTACAGTGTGTGAATCCACATTGGAATGACTAACAGATGTGATTCGGCCCCTGCTATGTGCAAGGTTGTGGTAGGGAAGAGAGAGGACACTGCTTCACCGACCATGTACCAGACGCCCGGGGCAAGGCCTGGCCCGAATCCGCCTGCGCTAAGACGCTGGATGAGCGATGCTCGTTCTCTGAGGTCAGAGCTCAGCGTCTTCAAGCTTCCTGTAGATGCAGAAGTACAAGCAGCAGTCTCTTGCTTTCTCCCTATATTCTTCTCACAGTCTCTGCAGGAAATTTGTCCTCCCCAGGGAAAGGTCCTTAAGGAATTGGCGTTTGGGGAAATGATTTAGGATATACAGCTGGAAGGGAGGCTCACCAAGGTTCCACGGCCCTGGTCTCCCTGAGAGGCTGCCTCCATCCTCTCGCCAGGCTCCTTCATGCCGGCTGCCAGGCCGCTGACCAGGGGAAGCCTGAGGGGAGAGCCCGAGGAAGGACTGGGGTCCGTTCTGGCCCCCACACTTTCTAGATCTAAGGCTTGGGCAGATTTCTTCCCTTAGAGCCCAGTTTTCTTAATTACAAGGTGGTAGGTACATGAGTGCCCGCTCTGGCGAGGACGGTGACTCCAAGCATAAAAATAAACACAAAAGAGAAGAGACGCGGTGCCGTCACTGCAGGAAAGAGTTACCACGCACCAGTGGGGGTGGGGGTGGGGGTGGGGGTGGGGTGAGAGCAATGAACACATTCAGAGAACATGGACAGTGCCCCCAAGATGAAGGTGCACCAAGAAATGGGCGATAAACATATTCAAAAAGTTATTCTAAATTGAAAAAGCAATACTAAGTTAAAATAGTGAAATACCCTCTTTTACCTATTATATTGGATTTAAAAATGAAAGTGTTCACCACCTATGGTCAAAGATTAAGGGCATGCATAAGAGCTTTGTTTACAATAGTAAAAATTGGGAAAAAATTTGTAAAGTTTAACGAAAGTAGAATGGCTAATTATATGAATCTTCTAGAACATGAACTATAATGCATCCATTTCAAACAACGTCCTAAATGAATGTCTAGTGGCTCATGGTCTTGTTTTCAACATGGGGGAGACCATTTAGCTAATTAAAACCCCCTTCTTGATGGGAAGAATCTGAGCAGGTAATTACTCAAATCTATCTTCCTTCTCTGTTTCGTGACATCTCTTCCGCTGATTAGAAACGCCGTCAGAGGCACTTCAACACCGTCCAATGAATCACATGGACGTGCTCCTGGGCCTGGCTTGGTTCAGGGGGTGGTCGGCTGACCCAGGAGCAGAACTCCCCCATCTGAGCTCAGACCGTCTCGGGGGGTCAGAGTGCAGGCTGGAGACATTTGCTAAGAAACGATATCTTTGGGTTTGGTGGGCTGAGCATCCAGACCCAGGGGCCCTCTTGTCCTTTCCTACCCCAGGAACACAGCACCATCCTGGAGCACATTTCCCTTCTGGGAACCGCCTGCTCCCCGGCAGGCCCCCTTCCTGGAAGGTGGGGGCGAGGGCAATGGCTAGCAGAGGTAGGAGGTGTGGAGGTCCACTGCTCACACCTGTCCTGGGGGCCAAGGGGGACGTGGGGAATGGGATGAGGGCAGAAGGTGAAAACCGGCCCTGAGAAATCAGCTGTGGGGACTGCGGGTTTTCTGGGGGCACAGGTGGCAGCTGGGAGGGGGAAACCACCCTGTCACCCCGTCTGATGCCCTGCTCTGCATCCTGGGTCCACCAGGTGAGGTCGTCCAATGGGTGTAGATGGCCATTCCTGCCTGCCTCACAGAGGGCTTGGAAGGAGCTGGGGAGAAAGAGCCGTGTGAACGCAGGACCCTGTGGTTTTGGCCGATGGGTTGAGAATGCCCATTCGGAACTTTCAGAGTATGTTTGCTGTCAGTTTAGAATGATCCGCAAATGAAAGGGTCCGTCAGGGGAGCATTTATCCCCTAGACACAGCAGCTCCATCTCCAAGTTCCTTTCTAGGAGCCGATCCCAACCTCCTCTAGCTGCTAAGCCTGGACGGAAAGTCTCTCTCTGTTCCCCATGACGTGTCCCTCACTTCTTGCCAACTTCTCCTCTCCTGCCCATGCCCTTCCTCCACCCTGGGGTCCTAATCCCTCTGTGGGTTTGACCTGGAGAAGCAACTGGAGGGGCCTCCCCACCCTTTTAAACCCTTTTTTCCCTTTATTTCTTGATCTGCCACAAAAGGAAGACTTTTTTTTCTCCTTTTTCCCCTTGCCCTCTTCTCTTCTTTCTGACTGAGGTAAAGGCAAACACCCTCGGATTATCACTGACGTCACCTCCTACCCCGCCCCCCTGGGGATTTGAGGGAGGGGACCCAGCCAGGTGACGGGAGTGATGGAGCCCTAAGAGCATACCTTCCAACTGACTCAGCAAGTTTCCTTCTGGCCTCCTGCCAAGGATATACTTAGAGACACAGACAAAGATGTAAGGACAGCCAGGCGTGGCGTAATTTACACCAGCCGAAAGAGAGACCATTACGTAAAGGAGGGAAAACAAGTACAGGTCAGGATTTGTCCCTCACGGACGTCAAGCTCCCTTCCTCCCAGGGGCTCTGCCCGGCCCAGCCCTTCTGCAGGGACCCCTTGCACCCCAGAGAGCTTTGCACAGAGGAACATTCGGGACACTTGTGTTGAATAATTAACTGCCCACAATGGATAGCTCTCGCCCTGTGTTTGAGCTGCAGCTGGGAATGTGCACGCTGGAGTCTGTGGGCTGGGAGTGAGGGCCCGCTTCCCGTGCCTCCCTCCGTGTCCCCAGGGGGCTCACAGGTGACAGGAAAGGCTCGCCTGAGGCCAGCTTAGCAGGAGTTTGGATGACTAGATGCAGACAGAATACCCACCCAAGCAGGGCCAGGATTAGGACGAGGAGAATGAGGCATTCCCCTCGGGGCACAATTTAAGGGGGCACCAAAAATCTCAGTAATCAGCCTTAGTAATATTTTAATGTGATATTTAGAAAATCAGCACCAATGCCCAAAAAGCCCACTATGTTGAACAAAATACTAAATAGAGGCGAGATCTTACAGCGCGCGCTGTGAGTGGTAGCAGAGCCTGAGGCAAAAGGGAATGTGCGCGTCCCTATCTGTATGTTTTTTATGCATTTTTGAAAAAATGGTTTTTTTCCCATACCTTAGAGCAGTTGAAAAGATATTGAGAAATTGCAAAGTAGCTTTATTCACTACCTAGTGGAGAAGTTCGTGAACAGCAGTCCTGGAGTGAACACAGGACAAACATCCAGAGGCCCCACTGATGGTCTGAAAATCTCCAACGAGGACGAGCTTAAAGGAAACACACAAGATGCTGAGGAACGCGACGTGCTCTGAGCAGGACCCAGTAGACACAACCGACAAAAGCTCTCCCAAACGCAAGAACTTCATACCAGAGGACAGCAACCCAAAAGACTGTTGATTTAAAGAGAAAGTGTGTTTAAGATGATTGACCATAATTAGCCTCTTAGAGGGAAAGGCGAATGGTGGAAACTTAGCACTCGCCGGGAGATGGAAACCTCCGGATGGTGCCACGAACCATAAAAAGATATTAGCAGAATAGGTTTAAAGAAATGTCAATAAGGTCAAGGACAGAACAATGGGAAAAGTAAAAAAACACACGGCGGGGGTGGGGTGGAGTGGGATGTGGCTCCTCAGGTTGCAAAAATTCAAGATAAAGTTGTTGTCTGGGGGGCTGCCCCTGGCCGAGTGGTTGAGTTCGCCTGCTCTGCTTCGGTGGCCCAGGGTTTCGCTGGTTTGGATCCTGGGCACTGACATGGCACCGCTCGTCAGGCCATGCTGAGGTGGCGTCCCACATGCCACAACTAGAAGGACCCACAACTAAAATATACAACTGTGTACTGGGGGGATTTGGGGATAAAAAGCAGAAAAAAAAGAGATCGGCAACAGATGTTAGCTCAGGTGCCAATCTTTAAAAAAAAATCTCCATCTGGGTTCTTAGGGCGGAAACCCGCGCCTCTCCTCAGTCTTCCTCTCACCGACGCTCCCTCACGTCCTTGATCACACAGGCCTGTTTTCCTCCCTCCCCAACATCTCCCAAAAGCCCTCAGCTTCTCCTCCCGGCAGCCCTCCCTCCTCTGTGGGGACCCGGCATCAGCCCCCGAAAGAAGCCAACGCCCGGGTGGGCACAGCCGCCAAGATGTGTCATCTAAGACAACTCGGCTGAGAAGGATGCACGACGCGGGGTCACCTCTGCATCAGTTAAACCACAAAGCCAAAGAGAAAACGAACCACAGCAAAATTAGATCTCCTCTACCGACCACTGCTAAAGTGAATTCCAGATGGATACATTTAGGAAAATATTCTGTGTTCTAAGAGGCTTGTGGTGGGGAGAAGCCGCTATGAGCGTGGTTTCAAACTTAAATACCACCCAGTAAACGGCAGGCAGCTTTGAGGATGTTTTGGTTTTTGTTTTGATTTTTATCACAATATTGCATGCAGTTGTTTTTAAAAGTGGAATGTTTCAGTGCTTACAAAGAGAAAAGCTGTCCTGCTCCACCCTCCACACGAACTCCTGTTCCTCAAAGGCAAGATTTAAATCTCTGAGGGGGTAATATGATTTTGTGTCTACATTTATGCATGATAAGCTGGGAGTGCAATTCCTTGATTTCTAGTTTCACGTATTGTCTGTCGACTTCTTACTGTGGCCGAAGAGAACCCTTTTGGCACCTCCTCAATATTTGCTTTTCCATGCTCTCATAAAAGATCATAATTTCTGGGTAGGTTGCAGTGTCTGCACTGTCACAACCATATGATTCACAGCATATCATGACTATGCTCTCTTTCTGGTACAACTCTTCCTTCTCTGGGCCCCATTCTGGCACCCACTTTTCTATGCAGTGGCCACTCACCAGTTCCCCCACCTCTGATGACCACATGAACCAAAACGCACCAGGTCATCCCTCAGTTTCCCGCCCCCTCCTTCTCCTTTCTTCCGAGACGAGATGTTGCTCCTGGAGGCCTCAGCTCCCACTCCAATCGGTATTAGATGCTCTCTAGGCTTCTCTTCCCTCTGTTGTTCTGGAATTTTCCTTCTTCATCATCTTGGGCCATTCTTTCCTCTGCTGGAGCTCATGTTTTTGGAACCCATATCATTCTTTTTCTTGGTTTTCTCCATCATTTTGTGGAGCATACTCTAAAGTAGCTTCCTAAGGATGGGAGTATGCAAGCTAATTTTTTTGAGACCCTGAGTTTCTGAAAGTAGGCAGTTTGGCTGGATCCAAAAGTTTGGAGAGTATCCAGCTTTTGATTTTGGTCTCCCAAATCCATCTTGTAATTTCTTTATTTTCTTCTCTTGTTTTTCATCTTTTCATTCTACTTTTCAGAAGCTTATAAAATCTTCATTCTGATGCTTCAATTGATATTTTAAAAACTATGTTACTTTTTTATTTGAAAGTGCTCATTTTGCTGTCTGAAAGTTGCTTTGAATAGCTCCCTGTTATTGTTTTACGAAGCAGATATCCTTCTTTTATCTCTCGAACATACTATAGTGATTTGAATTTTTTCTGCTCCTGCTCCTTCCTCCTTGCACTTTTTAAAAAACTATTTGTGTTGGTCTCTGTATTTCATGGTAGAACCTTCCGGCAAATGCTTGGTGACCCTCAAACATTCCTTCCAGTTTGGGAGTGAGGCTCTCAAAGTCTGATCGGGAGCTGGGGTGGGGCTTGTGTGTGGGTGGCCCTGTTTGGGTTGAACCGTTTCGTGGAGAGGGTTCTTACCACCAGTGTCTATGGACTTTTCTCTTCTGCTGGTCACTTCCCAAGAGAGAATCCTCTCGTCTTCTCTTTGTACCTGGCGGGAAGCCTAGCTGCTGGCACTGTCAGGGCTGAGTGGGAACAGAGGACAGGGGTGGGGGTATCTCGCCATTTATTGTGTAGATTTTCATCTAATTCCTCTTCTTCTGTGTCATCCCCATCCTCAACTTTACCTCACACCCATGGAACCAGGGCCTTTCTGGAAAATTTTGGCCTTTTGCTGGGGAGGGTAGGCAGTATTGCTTAGCTGTATGGGGTGAAAGGAGACCTAGGGGTGTGCCATTTGATAGCGACGTCCAGGGTACTGGGGGGGGGGGCGGATATTAATTTGCTGCAATAAGGAAAAGTAGTCAAATTTGGAATTATTGCATGGTCTGGTTTACAATAATACAATAAAAGTTTGCAAAGTCCATCTGTGTTTGTTTTGTTTTTAATTGGCCAAACTGTGGCAATGGTAGGACTGTCTTCCACGCATCTTTTAAGACCTCGCTGGTGAAACTAGCGTCTGGGTCCCTTCCAGGGAGGCAGCATCCTCCTGATGTAGTGTGGAGGCTTTGGCCAGAGCCCCCAGGCCAGTTCAAGGAGCCACGGTTGGGATTCGCAGTCCCTGAGGGCACTCGTTCTGACTCCATGCTCAGGAACTGGGGGCCCACTGGGTCTTCAGCAGGTGAGATTTGTTTCAAGACTCCATTCAAGACACCCATGAGCTCCCATCTGAGAAGCGGAGAAAAGAGGAATTGATCCCCCGGGACCCTGTGAAGTTTAGTAGACATAATACCAACACACGAGGTTTCAAAACATTCTTCATCAAGACTCTCCTCTTCCTCTTCACCTTCCTAGTGCACTCCTCGTTCAAGGTTTGACGAGGCTGTAAGCACTTGGGTGAGGTGTGTGCCTCTCTTGCCTGGTGACTAACGTTGGTCCTTTTCTAATAGTTAGATCTTAAGTTAACGGGAGGGAAGCCACCCTCGCGGAAAGGAAGCAACATTGTAACCATGATGGACTCACTAGTCTCTGTGAATACATTCCAGCCTGCACACAGCCTAAATGATTAAGCACCTCTCGCTTTTACAAAATGCATGATCTGCTAGTTCTGTGACCCTTGCTTATGCATATCTCCTGGCTGTAATGAGACAACTTTATTCTCTGAGCTCCCAGGAACATGACGACCTCCAGAAAGAGAAATCCTGCGTTGGTCCCCATCACGAATGACAGAAGAAAGAGATAATGTGGTGCCTCAAAGTTCATCACACTGGAAACGACATCCCTCACCCCTTCCTCCCCTGTCCATTTCCCCTATGTAACTGCCTCAAGATTCTGTGATTCAAGATTTAAGACGGTTCTTCAGGACACGAGTCTGCCATCTTCCGACTATGCTAGAAATTCGTATAAATTTTCCTTTCTCAACCACTGGCTTGTTGGCAATTGCTTGGCACCGGGTTGTGGCCAGCAGAACGAGCCCCTTTTTGCTCGGTTACACTTTGTTGACCAGATCTGGTTTTCGTAGGGTGTTTTAAGGAAATTCTTGGCTGAACTCATTACATATATTTTTGTTTCGTGTACCTCAATAAAATATTTACTTAAAAATATCAGATATTGATAAATGTTACTCAGAATTAAAATAATGTGCTGTGATGAAGGCTAAGTAATTTAGATTGGGGGTTACAGGAAGGACTTTTTGATGAGTTTAAGCTAAAATCTGCGTAATAAGAAGCCAGTGATGGGAAGATAACGGGAGCTTCCTGTTCCGAATTCACGGGAAGCGGTTCCTGCAAAGGCCCCGGAAGGCGAGAGGCTACCTCGTGTCCTCCTTTCCTTTAGCAACATTGTTTGAGAATCAACCTCAAAGACTTGCTGTGGCTCAGCCTAATTTGGTGCGAGACTGGCTCTCCCCAGCTTTCAGCTGGAGGCCTGGTCTCACTTCCCGAGCCCCCTCTTCTATTGTTCTGGGTGGCTTTCCTTCTGAGCCGTCCTGGCTCTCAGCCCTTCCCTATGGGTCTCCGCACCTTCTTTCCTGTCTCCGCACCTTCTTTCCTGTCTCTACAGATCCTTGTGCCCAATCCTACACCCTCTGTTCCCCTCCACCCTGTCAGGAAGGACGCCCCAGCGCCAGTTCTGAATTCTTCGCTGCCCCACTTCCCGGCAGCCCTCCCTGTGGATCCTTCTTCGCACGTGTTATTGGACCAGGCAAAACCCTTTCGGGCTCAGCTCCTGTTCTCCAGCGCGACGCCTGTGTGGGCCAGTGATCGCCGCGGGCTCTATCGTGGCTCTTCTGTCCTGGGTCCATCGGACACCTGGTCGCTGCCCTCTGCTTCCTCCTGTGCAGCTGCCAAGGCTGTGAAGGTCTCGGTTGTCGCTGGTTCCTCCTGGCCCTGCTTTTATGTTGGTGTTTGTGAAGATACTACCTCACTGAGTTTTGTTGTAAATAATGTTCATGGGTTTTGGTTTTGCCTTCTGCCTTCTCTGTTTTTATGCAGAGATTTCATAAGATCCCAAAGTAGGCGGCTGCAGCTGCTGCCACATTCCCGCGTCTGCCTTTTACGTCCCTCTTTGACGATTGATCCTCCAGACGAGGAATTTGCTCTTCGGTTGAGCTAACTCACTTCTTATGCATCCAGCTCATTTTCTTTCCATTGACCACCTGGGGAACACGGAACAGTCACTCTGCGTGTTCTCATGGACACGCTCCACCTGCAGCCAGGTGGCCTCCTGCCCTCTCTCCTCCATGAGCAGCAGCACTGCCCTGTCCACTGGGCCCCAGCTGTCTTACAAGATGGACACGCCTGGCCCTGAGCTTCAGCGAGGCTCTTGGCAGAACTTAGAACAAAAATTCTGTCATTCCTTCAAAGCAGAAATGTCTCCATTTCTTTAAGAGTTCTATTTTAGAGAAAAATCAGTTGTTGTCCTTCCGTCTTATTGCTGCCCAATCCTGCTTCATCATAAATAATCACCTGGTGGGCCAGTCTTCTCACAGCAGCATCTCCGGTTTTACCAGCACATCTTTGATTCTAAGACAGGTGAAGCACGTGAGAAAAGAAAACTATTAGATTTGGATGGGTGGGAGTTGAATTAATTGTTTTCTCTATTTCTCTTAGATTTAATGGAAAAAATTTCTGTTTCCATGTACAGAAATCTCACTTTTGTACCCAAAGAATGTTTTTTAAAAGTGCAATTTATGGTCCTTTAATGCCATTTTGAAACTATAATTAATAAAAGTAGTGGCAAAAAAACCCCCAGATAAGTGGAATGTACTTGGTTCTGGGTCACTGTCCAGATTCCCTGACCAGGGAGGTCTGGTGGCAATACGCAAGCGCTTAGAAGTGACTGTTGTTCCAGAGGCATCTTGCCGTCATGAGACTCCTGCCTAGAACTGGAAGGCAGAGGTGACCACAGCCTGTTGTTCAACATCCACGTCAGAGGGAGACGCCTGGATCTGGTCTCTTCGAGTCCCCATGCTTCTCCTTCACGCATGTGCTACATGTCCTAGATCCTGGAACAACCTACTGGTTCTGGTGTCAATCTGCATATAAGGAAATGAAGCCAAAGACGGAGTGGCAGAATATTGCCATAGTTTCTGCCCCAGCGGGTCTGGGTGGGGCCTGAGGATTGGCGTTCCTGAATTGGTGTTCCTGACAAGCTCCCAGGTGTTGCTGATGCTGCTCCGGGGGATGTGCTTAGAGCTGCTCACCCATCTATTCCCGAAGCTCCCCACCAGGTGGCGCAGTGGGAGAGGCTCCGGGTGGGCTCTCACGTCCTGCTCTTCTGCAGGGTTCTGGGCACCTGTGCGCCAGGGACCCTCCCCTCTGCCCACCGATCTCCTCGCCCTTGTAGGAGGACCTTTACCTTAAAGCGTTGTAACCTCACTTCAGCTGTGGCATTTCAGACCTCAAAAGTAATAAAATTTTAAATGAAACAAACTGGTAATGAATAAAGCAGTAATGAACTATTAAGTCTTTATTAATCTGGGACCTTTTGGTGCCAACGTGATCAGCACACTGAAAATAGAGCTGAGGAGCGTGAAAAGCTCTTACTTTTGCTTTCTTGTTCTTTCATTTTGTCTGTCAGAGTCAACAGAGGATCCACTAACTTGTGAAATTAATTTCCCAACCATCTGTCATCCTTCATCCTAACTCCTTATTTTTCGTACAATGCAGTGTGAGCTTTCTGTTTAAACTATGCTTGCAATGGACAGCAAGATAAGCATAAAGGTTTGCACGACTCACTAGGTTAGTCAAAGAAAACGTTTGCTGTTTAGGAGTAGGGAAGCTAATTAAATATGTAACTAATTGTAGCTATATTAGAGAAACTAATATAATTACATTGTAACTTTGAGTGGTACGAGTCAGCGTGATGATTAAAAGTGAGATTCATAGTAACGATTTACTAACTGTGCAGGAGACTGCCTGATCGAAGTCTTCAAAAAGTTTGTGACAGGCCTGGTTATGTGTATACCCTGTTAATTTATGTCCAAGAATCTTAAATGTTCAGTGCGAGCTATATAATTACATTATACGTTAGCTCTATGATTTCTAGCAGTGTTCCAAGTGATGTGGAGAAAGCAATTATCAAGAATGCACCTTTGTGGAGGAAAACAACCCAAACTGTACTAGAGGAAATAAAAGACATGGGGAGAAATGTCAAATTATTTTGATACAAGCAGATTTCTAAACACTCAATTAGCAAAGAGTGTTTATCAGAAATCTTTTTTCTACATGTTTCATCACACTTCAGATTAGCAAAGAAAATTGCCTTTCATCAATGTCAAGATGAGGAGAAATAAAGTTTGTGTGTTGCAAGGAGGAAGAATGAGAATAAGGAAGAAAGCAGACCGTCTTTAGGGATGATTGTCGGCACTTGTGGAGCCTACAGAAGGGTGACTCGGGCAGTCCTCGCTCCCTAAGCACCGCAGGCGCCCCCCCCCCCCCCCCGATGTTTGTGATTTCTTGATGGTCGGGGTGGAGGGGAGGTGAGGGAGGAATCAGAGGATAAGAGAGTAAAATGTGTTGAGAGGGGCAACCTGAGATCCTCAGTCACAGGTTAATTTAAGGTGAATTTCAGTGGAATCCTACATTTTATGGTCACACCTGGGGTATATGTGCTATTCAGTCTTCTTGCTTGTAAAAGAAATCCTGTGCTCACATAGCATGTCAGTGAGCTCAGGCTGTGTAACAAACACCACAGACGGGGCAGCTTAAACAACAGATATTGATTGTCCCTCGGTTCTTGAGGCTGGAAATCCAAGATTAAGGGGCAGGCAGGGCTGCTCCCTCCTGAGGCCTCTCTCCTGGGCGTGCAGGGAGCCATCTTCTCCCTGTGTCTTCACGTGGTCATCCCTCTGTGCGTGTCTGTGTCCTGATCTCCTCTTATAAGGACGCCCGTCACATTACATATCAAATAGGTCTGGTCACCAAGAGCCATTCAATTCAAAGGAAAAGAGAACTCTATGCTTAGAAATTGTTGAAGATTGTGCTCTTGCTTTGATGGACACTGGGCTGGATGCTGAGCTGAATGGAGCTATTGACAATTAAAAGACAAAACCTTAACTACAAGGGGCACAGAAGTGGTGTGTCGTATTGTTTATGACAGACAATAACTACCCAACCAAGGCTGGCTGAATTATTGTGTTTTTTTTTTTTTTGAGATATAATTGACATGTAACATTATATTAGTTTCAGGTGTACAGAATAATGATTCAATATGTGCATACATTGAGAAATGATCACCGCAATAAGTCTAGTCAACACTTGTCACCACACTTAGTTATAAAGTTTTTTTCTTCTGATGAGAACTTTTAAGATCTACTCTCTTAGCAACTTTAAAATATAAAGTACAGTACTGTTAACGATAGTCACTATGTTGCACATGACATCCCCATGACTTATACATCTTGTAACTGGACATTTGTACCTTTCACCCCCTTCATCCATTACACCCACCCCCCACCTCTGGCAACCACCAATCTGTTCTCTGTGTCCTCATTTTTTTTTTCTTTTTAGATTCCATGTATAAGTGAGATCATATGGTATTTGTCCTTCTCTGTCTGACTTATTTCACTCACTTAGCATAATGTTCTCAAGGTATATCCATGTTGTCGCCAATGACAAGATTTCCTTCTTTTTTATGGCTGAATAATATTCCAGTGTGTGTGTGTGTGTGTGTGTGTGTGTGTGTGTGTGCACGCGTGCGTGTGTATACACCACAATTTTTTTTCTGGTCATCCATTGATGGACACAGCTGGTTTCCCTGTCTCAGTGCGGTAAATAATCCTGCTGTGAACATAGGGGTGCAGATATCTCTTTGAGATGGTGATTTCATCTTCTTTGAATAAATACCCAGAAGTGGAATTGCTGGATCCTGTGGTGGTTCCATTTTAATTTTTTAAGGAACCTCCATGCTGTTTCCATAGTGGCTGCACCAGTTTGCATTCCCACCAACAGTGCTCAAGGCTTCCCTTTCCTCCACATCCTCACCAACACATATTATCTTTTTGACGATAGCCATTCTAACAGGTGTGAGGACATATGTCATTGTGGTTTTGATTTGCAAACGAGTTACACGGAGAAACAGAGGGAGAACAGGTTCTGCTCTGGTGGCGTCTGACCTCAAACAAGTCATAGCCCCCACTCTGGTGGAATTAGTGATTTGAGCACCTTTCCATGTATCTGTTTGCCATCTGTGTGTCTTCTTTGGAAAAATGTCTATTCAGATCCTCTGCCCATTTTTTAATTGAATTATTTGTGTTTTTTTGCTATTGAGTTGTATGAGTTCTTTCTATATTTTGGATGTTAACCCCTTATCAGATAGATGATTTGCAAATATTTTCTCCTGTTCTCTAGATTGTGTTTTCGTTTTCTTGATGGTTTTCTCTGCTGTGCAGAAGCTTTTTAGTTTGATGTAGTCCCACTCATTTATTTTTGCTTTTGTTGCCTGTGCTTTTAGAGTCAAATCCAAGAAATTATTGCTGAGATGAATATCTAGGAGCTTCTCCTGTGTGTTTTCTTCTAGGAGTTTCATGGTTTTGGGTCTTACATTTAAGTCTTTGAATCATTTTGAGTTGATTTTGTGTATGTTGTAAGACTGGTCCAGTTTCATTCTTTTGCATGTGGCTGTCCAGTGTCCCCAAGATCATTTACTGAAGGGAAGGTCCCTTTGGTTGAATTCTTGATTCAGGGTGTTTGTTGGCCAAGGGCCACAGAGTATTTGGCAAACGAGTTACACGGAGAAACAGAGGGAGAACAGGTTCTGCTCTGGTGGCGTCTGACCTCAAACAAGTCATAGCCCCCACTCTGGTGGAAGCTTTTGAACACTGTTTTTTTTTCTTGAGTAGAATATGGTCAAACCTTCAACATAGCAAGGAGACAATGCCTCCTGTGCTGAGGAAGAGCGTACCACCATCAAGACACAGGTTGTTAACATTTATATCAAGCAGGTTCGCATAAAGACGGTGAGGCTTGGTCTGGACAACCTCAGGCTGGTGATTGCCTGTGTGGCCTTGACATTGATCAGGATTATACTCATAAAAGACTGTTCCACCATCCGGACAGCCAGGATTTCAGCAGTGTTGCACAACTGGGAAGCTGGCTCACTGTCATGACACGGACGCTCAAAAAACAACTTCACTTGGGTTTGTAAAGACCACTTTTTAGACAGTTAGTATAATGCAATTGCTTTGTTCGGTTTTCGTCTTATGGAATCAGCACTTAGACAAGAGCACGGACAACCCCAATGTGGTTCTAGTGTAGAACCCTAGTGGGCCAGCCTGGGCAATGCCAAAATCCAGGTGCTGCTGGCCACACCGGGGGGCAGCAGTGCTGGAGGTGGGGCAGTGGGCGCCAATTCTCAAATAGATGCCAGTTAAGCTGACAAAATAGGGAGAATTAAGGATGTTCTGTAAAGGTATAAAGATGAGCAATAAGAGAATCAAAATGAGCTGAGAGCTTATAGCCCAGAAAATCAGGGTGGAAGATTTTAGAGAAGAGTAGAAGAGTGAACACAGGGCCTCCTGGTGTGGGAGGAAACATGTAGGTCCGAGTGGCCAGCGGCAAGAAGCCCATTTCTGTGGACTCAGGAGCGCTCAGAGAGCAGAGTCGCCTGGAAAAGCCGGGGGTGAGGGTGTACACATCGGCACACCGGAAGGGGGCGGGCCTTGGGGGAGAATATGGCAGGTTTTGAGAGGCCTTGATACCAATGAGTAGTTACAGTTATCTATGAGGTTTTAATGTTAGAATTATTAACAGTTACCGAGTTCTTAGAGGAGTTTTAAGTTATTAGTGAGACATTCTCTAATTCTAGTTCCTGTAGTCTCCTGTTCAAGTTCTAAAAATAATAAAGTGGGAATTAACTTAGAAATATTCTTATACTTTAAAATTGTATTGGTGAAGCCCCACAGTTACCTCAAAGAAGACACAGTTAAAATGGGCAAAATGCACGTCCTGCACCATCCGTCCAGCAGATGTCCTGTGCACGCACTGGGGGCCGTGTGGTGAGCGCCCACTGGAGCCCCTGACCTCACAGAGCCCTCTGTGCTCCCGCTCAGAGCCCACAGGCCTCGGGCCAGCCAGGGAGCAAGTGCACAGTAAGCCAGGTTGTGGAAATGCCCAAGAAGGACGTCAAGAAAGACCACTGTGTTGGCCACTGCCTTTAGATGAGGTGGTTAGGAAAGCTGTCTGACTGTGTTAGTCAGGGTTCTCCAGAGAAACAGAACCAAGAGTGTGTGGTATATAGAGAGGAAATGAGAGAGACAGAGAGATTTATTTTGAGGAACTGGCTCAGGTGATTACGGAGGCTGGCAGGTCCAAAATCTACAGGGCAGGCTGCAGCCTGGAGACCTGGAGAGAGGTGAGGTTGCAGCTCGAGTCTGAAGGCGGCCTGGAGGCAGAATTCCTCTTCCCGGGGGGCCTCAGTCTTTTTCTTAAGAACTTCAACTGATTAGATGAGGCCCACCTGCATTCTGGAGAGTGATCTGCTTTACTCCAAGTCTACTGATTTAAATGTTAATCTCATCTACAAAATACCTTCACAGAAACATCTAGAATAATGTTTGACCAAATATCCGGGGGCTGGGGCCCAGTTAAGTCAACACACAAAATTAACCATCACATTGACCAAGTGACAATACTGAAGCATGGCCCAGCCACGGGGAGAACATTCTAGGGGGGAGCATGAGTGCCCAGGCTGAGGGACAAGCCCGGGTGGAATTTCCCCGGAGAGCAATGGAGAGGCTGCAGAGAGCGCACGGGGCGGGGGACATCGGGGCACTTCTGAGGGGAGCTTGCGTGCCTGCCGAGTGTGACCAGGGCTGCAGACCGCACGCCGGGCAAGAACGAGGCCAGAGACCGGCCCAGAAGGCCAACATGACACCATCAGCAGCCTCTTCCCCACTCTCTCTGCCAGGAGGCGAGGGCCCTCGCAGAGAGCGCTTGTCAACACGTCCCCGCTCGAGACGAGATCTTGTTTACAGAGGAAATGCCCGTGTATCTCACAGTCGTATCACGGGACCAAGACTCTAATCTGGACACATTTTTGCCTAGAACCAAACCGAAGCACATTTTTTTAGTGTCTGGGAAGTCGGTTTCTCTTTCATAATGGTAATTATTGCACAAATTTCTAGGAACTTCTGTGTTTTCTTTGAGCCCCACCATCTGGCATGTGGAACAGAGCGTGCAATAATTGCCTCTTGGGGTCACAAAAGCCATGGCTCTTGGGAGCGACCGGCCGAAGTTGAGGGGTGTCCCCTCAAGGGACTGGAAAGCGGCCCTCGGGGAGGCCTTGGGAAATCCCGCAGGGCCGAGGAGGTGGCTGCGGAGGTTGCCCTGGCCGCTGCGTGCTGCCATCCCCTAGCCTGGGCTGCAGGAACCAGGGACCCGAGAGCACCCACTCCTGCTCCTCTTACAGACGCATCTCCGGCAGCTGCACAAGCCGGGCAGCACCAAGGGCACACAGGCCCGGCATGCAGGCCAGGGGAGCCCAGAAGACTGGCCCGGCATCCTCTTCTTCTTCCCTGTCTGCCCAGCCCTGGTAGTGACAGGTGACCTTGAGGAAACAGAAACGAGACAGGACCCGCCCTGCTGTCCCGGGGAAGCTTCGATCGTATCTTAGCTCCTGTCGCCTGCGCTCTCCTCCTTGCTGTGACCACCCGAGGGGAAGCTGTCCTTGCGTCTTTGGTCCTCCAAAGGATGGGGCAGGAAGACAGACGACCTGCCACAGGAGGGTCTGGATCAGCCGTCACCAGGTTTCCACAAGGCTGGGGATCATTTCACAGGACTGTTGTTAAAGTTCAGGAATTCTTCCTCCACAAGCAGGTTTTTTCTCACAGAAGCTAACTGCGTGGGTGGAGAATAGAGGGACACATCAGAACTTTCTTTTTTCCAAGGCATAAAAGGAAAGATCATTGAACTAAAAATGGCGGAGAAGTGAGCCCAGACCCTTGGCCTCAATGTAATCTCATTATGGGCCTAATGGAAATAAATAAGTGCTTTCATTTCTACCAATTCACTTTCTGTAGAACTTAGCATTTGTGGACGGCTGAGTTCACCTACGGGTGATGCCTGCACTGGTCCAGGGTCTGGGGACGGCCAGGGAAGCCAGAAGCCAGCGGGCAGGACCCCAAAGTCGGGGTCGGGGCGCAGGCACCGTCAGCCCCTCGAGTCCGACTGTCACTCACGTGGTGGCCCTGCGCCCGCTGCGTGTGCCCCAGCCAGCGTCCTCCACTCTCCGTCTCTGCTGTTAGTTATCCTCTCAGTGTGGGAAGCAGGTGAGGGGCAGACCAGAGGCCTGAGTGGCCCATGCGCTGCAGAGGTGGCAGGCGCTGCCGAGGCAAAAACTGCTCTGGAAAAGGTCATATCACCCATAGGGACGCCTCAGTCGGGGCTGTCGCACAGGGGACAGAGGCCAGGCACAGCCCGACCTCAACTCTGCGGAGACAGAGCACTGGCCGAGAGGGACCCAGGCCTCTGTCTGCAGACTGACTTTACCCCGAGGAAAAGTGTTCGTCCCCTGTCTCCATGACTGGAGGAGTCTCACAGCTTGGGGACCAGGTCCTGCCCTCTCACAGTGCCTGGGAGATGGCCCGCCACGTCCTGCGATGTTCCCAGTCAGAGAGGCGGCTCCCAGGTTGTTGAGAAAAAGGCAAGAGACTTTAAAAAAGACTGACATATGGCTCACAGGGGCAGAAGAAGAATTTACCATAAGTATTGTAAAGAAAATGCTGTCTTAGTCTGGGTTCTCCAGAGAAACAGAACCAATAGGATATATATGTAAAGTTTATTTATAGGAAGAGATTTATTAAAGGAATTGGCTCACAGGATTATGGAGGCCGACAGACCCCAAGATCTGTACTCAGCAGGCTGGAGACCCAGGAGAAATCTGGAACCCCAAAGCCTGTACCCACGGACCCTAAGAAAGGCACACCCCCCGGGTCCTGTGGTGCTCTCTCTGCCTGCACCCTGCCTCGACCCCCTCCCCCGCCCCCGTGTGGCCCCTCGAGGCATGCCGTGTGCCTCCTCCAGGACCTGTGGGTGATGGCTTCTCTGTTTCAACTTCTCTTGTGGTCTGCTGTGGAACCGAGCTCGCCTCCCATCACCCTGTGCTCCAGGGAACAAATGTTAATTTAACTGTCATGACGGCCGCTCTCCTGGGCGTGTAGATGCCGTCTCCTTCTTGTCCTCACACGGTCGTCCCTCTGTGCGTGTCTGTGTCCTGATCTCATCTTCTTATAAGGGCACCAGTCACGCTGGCTCAGGGCCCACCCTCATTTTGACTCAATTACCTTTGTAAAGACTCATCTCCAAATACAGTCATGTTCTGAGGTCCTGGGGGGTCAGGACTTCAGCATATGAATTCTGGGGGACACAGTTCAGCCACAGCATCTGGTCCTCAAATGCTGTTTTGGGGCTCCCACATCACCTCACGCAGCTCTTACAATCATATGATGAAGGTTCACGTTTTAAAACAAAGGAACTGGGACAAAGTAACTCCCCCGAGGCCACAGGGCTGGCCAGCGCCTCCAGCCCCTGGGTCCAGCTGAGGCCTGGGGGTTCTCGAGCCGGGCTGTGTCCGCGTGACTTCACCAGGAAGAAGAAGGAGCATCAGCCGTCGTCTGTCGGCTCCGAGGTGCTGGGCGCCAGAAAATCCTCTGGCAGGGATGTGTGGTGGAGTTCCAGGGTATGCTCCCAATTTACAACCTCCAAAGTTCCAGAACATCGCTAAAACATCTGCTGTTGAAACAGCCAAAGATACATGTGGGCTCGTCTCACAGTCTGGGAGGAAGGTTGCCGTCAATCACTTCCAGGAGCCCTTCACTTAGAAAACAGGAGAGTCACGGCGCTGACTCTCCCCTTAACGAGCCAGTGTCTGGTGACGCATCCACAGAAGCAGCTGGAGGTGAGGCCAGCCCCCCAGAGCTGATGTCTCCGGCTGGCATCTGCACCTGAGCGCACCCAGAGCCTTCCCCAGGGTTTGCACGTGGTTTGGGCTGAGCTGACATCCTCGCAGTGTTAAGCTGTGCCGTCCACAGACAGCCGTCCTCGGACTGTCTCTCCCTCTACTCTCTGCGGTATGACCTGTCTAGACTTTCGCAATCACCTCCATAAATACCACGTGCTTTCTCGGGTGGGTTAATTCCTACTTCATCGTCTTACACTGTCATGTACTTGTGAAGAGGAACACGAGGGACTTTGTAAGTTAATGTTATGCCTGAAAACTTTATAAACTGTTCTAATAGTTTTTTTTTAAAGATTTTTCAATTTTTATTTTTTTCCCCAAAGCCCCCCGGTACATAGTTGTATATTCTTCGTTGTGGGTCCTTCTAGTTGTGGCATGTGGGACGCTGCCTCAGCGTGGTTTGATGAGCAGTGCCATGTCCGTGCCCAGGATTCGAACCAACAAAACACTGGGCCGCCTGCAGCGGAGCGTGCGAACTTAACCACTCGGCCACGGGGCCAGCCCCTCTTCTAATAGTCTTAATAACTTACAGGTCATTCTGTTGAGATTTATGTGTAAACTATCATATCGCCTGTAAATAACAGCAGTTTTATCTTTTTTATTCCAATCCTCATTTGGGTTGAGATTTTGGTTTCGTTTTAAGCCCTATGACATTGAGTCACACTCCCAGTGTTATGTTAAACAATTGCATTAACAACAGGTGTAATTGTCCTGTTTCCAATATGAAGGAAATTCACCTAAAATTTCCAAATTCATTACATATTTTTTGCTGTGTTTTTTTTAGTTTAGTCCTTATCAACTTTAGAACATCCCTGTACTTTTATTTCCTTATGCCAGGTGCTGAGTGGCCGGCTGTGGCACCACGGACGGCCTCCTGTGACCTTTCTGCCATGACCTTGGCTGATCTCCCTTCACTCCCGGCTCCTCGCAGAGCCTCCTTTCTTGGTCTTCCCATTGACTTTGCTTCCTCACCGGTGTCCTTCCGATACATTTCTTTAAGATGGCCGGGGCCATTTTCTCTTACTTGTCCCCAAAACTTGACTACTACAGGGAACAAGTTGCAGAAAACAAACTATTAAAGAAATATGGAGGGCTGGATTAGCTATCTGACTTAGTAGTCACAAAAGGAAACAAAGATTCGCTTAGTATTTAGGGAGACAACATCGATAAGGTGTTGAACAGCTTAAAGAATGAGAACGAGAATCTGAAATGACTTAAATTCTAAGATTAAGGCGTAGAGGGTACCCCAGGGTCCTTCTTAGGCCATATTGAAGGTGGATCCTGCAGGTGGCCGAGCTGCAGGGTCAGCCGAACTCACAGCGTCATCTTCCCTCTCTGAGGTAAGTCAGGGCATTGCTCAGAGCTCCGAGAATCAGCATGGGAATAGAGAGAGCGGGGAAATACCTGGACCACTGTGCACCCTGCCTTCTCCTCCCCTCGGCCCTTCTGAGCTAGTCCAAGACCTTCCTGTCATGGAGACCCTGGAGCTCTCCCACCTGAGCGGGTTCCCCTGCAAGGGGAACGACCCCTCCCTGCCCTCAACAGTCCTCGCACGTGCACTGACCCTCTGAGCCCCTTCCCCCGCCTCCCCCAGCCTTCGCTGTTCACTGACTGTCTGAGTTGCCTGGAATTAGGCTCAGATGTGCACATGTCAAGGGGATCACCTGCAAAGGCAAACCCCGGAATGGAAAACAACTGACTTTTGTCAGCAAAATCACCAGAATATGTGTGGGAATGGATTCTGATGGTCCAAGACCAAAAAGAAAGAGGATACAGCTGTCGGTGGGGCTGCAGTGTTTGCACGAGCGAGCCCTCGGAGATGGATTCTGAGCCGAGGTGCTGCCTCTGGGCTCTGGGATGGTACTCAGTGTTGGGCTGAGGATACGGGTGTGCAGAAGCTTCCGTTTGCGTGGGCTCCTTCGTTTCAGTGCTGATTCCGGGGAGGCAGGAGGCAGGCAGGACAGCCAGTCCGGGTTGGTCGCCACAGTGAGCTCCAGGGTCAGTTTGGTGAACAGACTGTTCTTACCCCTGAGACCCCAGGAGTGAAATTGACAGCAGTTCACTGGGGCCCTATCTGAGTTTTAAAGGGGAAAACTTTCAGGTCTGGGGAACAGAGGCCTGGACTAAACCATCTCAGTGAGGCGTCAAGGCCTCTCAGCGCCTAGATGGGAACAGGCCCACGGGCTCCTGTCACCTGGAATGAAGAGGAGATCCTCCGAAGAGACCACACAACGTCCTCGGTATGCGGCCCGAGAGTCTGCATCCTCACCTTCACCAAAAGGCCTGTGGCCACTTACAAAATGACCCTGCACGGGAAAACTCCTGGACCTACGGGATGCCGGCTCTGAGGTAAGGCTAACCCGTGTGGACCAACAAAGCCACCAGGGGCCACGGCAGGTGGGGGTGTGTGGAGGCCTTATTAATACCACAGGTCGGCTAGGATCGAAGTCTCCTTCGTGGTGTCCTGCTGTCCCGTAGTTATTTCCTGTGTCCATCTGTCCTGCACTTATTCCCTCAGCTCCCGAAGGGACACTGCTTAGACGGCCTCAGCGACTGGCACAATTCCCCCACTGGTCCCCTGGTCTAGGGAGGTGAAGCTGTTATGGTAGAAAGTCTCAGCCTCCCTCACCACTGACAAAAACCCAGAAGCAATATCAGATACCCGAGGGAAGTTAGGATGTTGGCGCTTTATTGACCAGATGCAAGATGTTGACTCCTGTCATAGGCCCACTTAGCTCACCAACGTGGCCAGTGCAAAAAGGCGATGGATGCTGGATAATCACGGTGGATTCTTATCCACTTGTCTAGGTGCTGTCTCCAATGGTAGTTGCATTCCCAGCTGTGGGATCCTTAGTGGACCAATCAAGACACCTGCAGCCGTCTGGGATGCAGCTGAAGAGGACTTTTTCTCTCAATTCTAAATAACAGAAAGCACCTGAGAGTTTTCTTTGACCCCCCCCCCCCCCAGAAGAGCATCTTCAGTGTCTTGCCTTGGGGATATTTCAATGCTCTGGCTCTTTCCCACACTTTGCGCATTTTGCCATCCTGCAGGACACGATTCTGAGTCACTGCACTGAGGACATCATGCTGACAGAACACGGAGAGTAGACGTGGAGAGTGGAAGATACCCTGTATGTTTTGATGGGACACATGGATGTGACAGGATGGAAGATGAATACATTTCAGATAAAAATGCCAATGTCTGTCTCCTTGGTGGAGATCCTGGGGTCCAGTGAGCTGGGGCATTTGGGGCCGTCATTTCCTATTTGGAGGAAAGCTGCTGTGCATTGCATTCTCTACGGTCCAGAAAGACGCGTAGTACTAGGCGACTCTGGATTTTGGAGGTAACCTTCAGCAGATCTGAGTGTGCTGCTCTGAGGGAGCGACCTGAAAGGCCTCCAGGTTTGCACAGGGCATGATGCAAGAGGAGGCAGCGGAGCTCCTGGTCCACACTGCCTGGAAGGAGCGAGGGCCTGAGGGAAAGTCAACACTGATGTATGGACAGCACCTAAATGTCCTGACGGGGAAGGATGGGTGAGAAGGAATCGTCAGCATGCCAAGAGATGGGCAGACAGAATGCCCCAGGAGAGAGGAGTATTTTTCTCACTGACATTGTTCAGAAAATCTAGAACATGGTGATAACAAAAAGCAGAATTTCAGTCAACTTTATTCTTATTTTCAAATTGCACCCTCTTCTTGCCTTCCCAGACCACCCCCTGCCCTTGGTATATCACTGCAAGTAAGTTTGTGCAAGATAAATGTGGATGGTCCCACAGTTTGACAGCATTTGGGGTTTTTCTCAAAAAATAAGTCCCCACTGCACCCACTGTGTATGGAGTGTTTGAGTATCTGGTAGACGGGGTGGCCCACGCGCCGAAATGAGTCAGCCTCTTCCACCATCCCGGTGCTCACCTTCGAGACTCGTGATAGAGGGGCAAGGATGCACCAGAGTGTGAGCCGTGATTAACTCTACAACTGGGCTGTGGCTCACCAAATCTGAGGCAGAATCATGCCAAAACTAGAGAGAGAACAGACTGCAACCCGAGGTCTGAGGCGGGTGCAATGATCGATGTGGTGCTGGCTTCTCTTCCTGGGGAGATGGAGTGAGTGTGATTGACCTGAATGAGGGGTCAGTAGAAGCTTTTGTTTTATTTCATTCCATGGTGGGGGGATAGACGCAAAGGCAAGCCCTGGAAGGAAGTCTACATGGATGTTGGGCAGGGAGAGGTGACATTTTTTTGTGACTACCTGGAAACATCTGTCCTGTGTTGGGTGATTCCTTGATTTCGTCAGAATCCAGCCCTTTCCTCCCAGTGGGGCAGCCAATGGACCAGATGCTTCATCTCCGCACTCCCTGCAGCCGGGCCTTGGACGCCGCCTCCCGGGACCTGACTCCTGAAGGAGAGAAGGACGGACATGGCGCTCATTTCTGGCAGTGAGGCTGGGTGCCCTGGGGACCCCTCACCCTGTGGTGGAAGTGTGACTGTAGCTCCTCCAGCCTCTCCACATGCTGTGAGCTACCAGGTCTTTTGAAAAACATCTCTTTCTGCTTAAGCTAGCCAGTGGTTTTCTGAGGTTTGCAAAAAAGAATCCTGACTAATAGGTTCTCCAACTCCAATAATATGCATTTTCCTCTGTTCAGAGTGATCATTTAGAAATGAATTTCTCTCATGAAGAAGATTTATTTGGCCTACAGCAATTCCTTAAATTTGACTTCAGTTTCATTTATTTCTATTAAGTTCCAAGTTAAGTTAAATTTGACAATTTTATTAAAAACTGCGTGTACAATAAAATTCCATGTTTTTAAAATATTTTCTTCTCTCCTGTCTGCATCTAGGCACGTAGAAAGCGCCTTCTCTGAGTGCTGCCTGGTACTTACTGCTTTTGGCCGGTGGGAGGCAGGATGATATTCATATTCTTTGTGTTTTTTTCTGTATCACCTGTATTTTTTTTAAAAAAGAATCATTTGAAAAAAAGTTTTGTTTTAAAAAGCGTATTTTCAAAAATTTAATAATGTGAAAGAAAGGTTATAAAACTGCATATTATGATATTGTGCAATTATATATAGAAAAAGATTGGGAAGAAATGTATTAAAATGTTTCTAGTTCTTTCTGAAAATTGAGACTATAGATGACTTTTTTCATAGTTTTTTTGATATTATAATTATTTAAAATTAACATCTATTACTCCTCTGTATTAGTCAGAGTTCTCCAGAGAAACAGAAGCAACAGGATATATAAAGAGGAACAAATTTATTATAAGGAATTGGCTCATTTGATTGTGGAGGATGAAAAGTCATTAAAGGAAAAGACGCAGGGCGATCTTTCGGAAGCAGCGTCCAGATAAGCCCAGTGGCTGCTTACAAAGGGTGGGGGGCAGGAGCTCGTGTTGAGAGCTTTCCCAGGACGTCAGTAAATACTCTGGGTGACCTCGCTCCTTTGTGTTGATGCAGGGTATTCAGTGCCAGAGGAGATGAGGGGAGCTGTGGGCTCCGAGGAAGCACAGCTTTAATTATCAAGCTCCCTTCACGGAGGGTCCTGTGAGCCCAGCACCGTGCCAGCATCCGTCTCCTCCTCCTCGCCACGTCTGCAAGTAGGGCATTACTCCTCTTTGCCGATGGGAAGGTAAAGGTCAGAGAGGACTGTGGCCTATCCGGCAGCAGGCAGCCAGCAAAGGCAGCAGAGGGATCTGACCCCGAGAGAAGGAGGGACAGCCGCTGGGAGGGCTGGGCGCTGGTTTCTGGGTCTGGGACTCCCTTCCTCTTCCTCTCTCGGATGCTGGGCAAAAGCAGGTGGATTTTTTAAAAATCAGGGCATCTTTATCGCAACACACACATATACAGTTGCAATGCATATTATATATACTTGAATGGGCTTGAAATATTAATTCCCAGCTATTTAACATAAAATTGATAAAGGAGGCCCAGAAATTTGAGTTCCAACTGTCACCAGTGGAGGAATGAATTACACATCCTGGGGCCACTGTCTTACTGTGGGCTGCTGTTGTTCGAAAAAAGAATTCCACGGAATCTTGTCTTCTTGGGCAGGTGGAGAGCAGCACTGTGGTGGGGAAGGCCGTCTTCGGCAAATTTCCCAGTTTTGCATGTTTCCTAAATGTAAATTATCTACTAGACTTTGCAACACTCTTGCTTTCTTTCATATGGGGACACTTGGGGATTCCCCACGTTTAGAATTAAATTAAAACAACCTATCCTTTCCCACCAGATATTTTACCGTCATGTCTGGTCTTAAAACTGGGAGGAGACAGACATTTGTGCTGAGTGTGGCGCATTTTAAATGCTGTGCTGGGATAGGCTCTCCTTTGCCCCCAGACTAGATATTGTTTATTCAGCCAATAAGTGTTCAGGCTCTTAGTGGCGGGGCCCAGGGCAGGCCACTCCAAAATATCCCACAATGACACGTGGATTCTTGTGAATTAAAGTTACTTGAGAGAGACCGTCCGCCCTCTGTTCCGCCTGAATGTCGGCAACAAACCTCCCACTCGAGGAGTGCCCCTGCACCTGGAGGCTGAGGGACGTCCTGGTCACCAGAGTTAGGGGACTCAGGGCCAAGAGATCTGCATAAACAAAGCTTGTTACTTTTTTGCTAATTTACTACCTCAAACCAAACTCCGCTTAAATTTTTACTAATTAAGCATCCACATCTAAGTTTCTCTGTCCTGTCAGCTCCTCACAGATTTATTGTTTCTTTGCATAAAAAGCTATGAAAACTGTCTACTTTAGTCATTTCTCTCAGCATCACTTTTTTTTTTTGAGGAAGATTAACTCTGAGCTAACATCTGCCACCAATCTTCCTCTTTTTTGCTGAGGAAGACTGGCCCTGAGCTAACATCTGTGCCCGTCTTCCTCTACTTTGTATGTGGGACGCCTGCCACAGCATGGCTTGCCAAGCAGTGCACAGGTCCATGCCTGGGATCCAAACTGGCAAACCCCGGGCTGTAAAAGGAATGTGCGAACTTAACCACAGCACCACCAGGCCAGCCCCTCAGCATCACTTTTTGTGATCTCCTATGCATACATATTAAATTTTTTTTTCTCCGTTAATCTGGTCTTGTGTCAATTTTATTATTAGTTCAACTATAAGGACTCAAGAGGGGCAGAGGGGGGAATTTCCTCCTCCCCAACACTAGACAAATGGCACAGCCAATATTTTTTCTTAAACACATCCTAATTTCTGGCCTTCTTACTGCTGGCTGCATCAACACGGTTTTAAGTACGTTTGTCTGAGTCGCTGGCAGTCCATGCACCTGGGGGTTTAGCAGCTCTGCATTTATTTTCCACCACAACTAACCTCCTGGAAAAAGCCCAACGTCTGCCTTGTGGAAAACTTGTTTATGACAAAATTTCGAGTTTGCTGCTCAGAATTCATGGTTTTGAGATTCCAAAGTCTTTTCTTCTAAACTATTTCTTCCAAATTATTTCTGCTGGGTACTTCAAGCCCATTTTGAAACTCAGAGGCTGAGAGACTACACTGCTGTCTCTGAAAGTTGGCCCGGGCCCCTTCCCCAGGGCAGGAATCAGAGACGGGTGAGTCAGGAGAAAACGAATGAGAGGAAATGAAAAATATACTGGCCAATGTCAAATTAGACGGTGCTTTGACCAACTGCAGTTGTACACTGACCAAGAAATCTTTGAAAGAGCTTTGCCAATTTCAATGAAATTCTCTTCTTAATTTCAGAATATCCAAGGACTCAAGGAAACAGAAATGAGCTGGTTCAGTACATGAAGTGAAATAAAAATGGAAAGTCCTTTGGTTCATTGTCAAAGCAGGATTATTGTAGCATTTATGGATACTTAATTCTATCTAATGCATTTGGATATGACTTTACTAGTGACCATTTTTATTTATTTATTTATATTTTTTGAGGAAGATTAGCCCTGAGCTAACATCTGCCACCAATCCTCCTCTTTCTGCTGAGGAAGACTGGCCCTGAGTTAACATCTGCGCCCATCTTCTTCTACTGTTTATATGTGGGACGCCTGCCACAGCATGGCTTGACAAGTGGTGCGTAGGTCCACACCTGGGATCTGAACCCATGAACCCCGGGCTTCCAAAGCAGAGCACACACACTTAACCACTGCGCCGCTGGGCTGGCCCCTCCTTTTGATTTTATGAATCACTTAAGGCATCAAACATACCCTTGGACACTCATGGGCACAGATGAGCACATGCACACACGTGCACACGTGCACACACAGGCAGTAAGAATGTGCTATATCATTTTCAACATCTTTTCTGTCACGACAATACCAACTATTATTCAATCCAGGAATGCATGGGAAATTTCCTAAAGGCAAAAATTTAACCATTACTGTTTTTAGTTTTTCTGGTGGTTACCTCCAAAACTCAAAATTCTAAATAAGAAACGATGTGCTCAGCAAGTTTCTTCATTTTTCAATCTTGATTTCTTTTGTGACAACTTTCCATTATGAAAGATGAATTTTTTCTGGTTTACCCTATGTGTGTGGGGCTGAGAGCTGAATTATGACAGGAGGTTTCCAGGTCAGGTGAGTGGGCCTGCGAGGAAGAGCATTCCAGGCAGAGGGACCAGCATGTGCAAAGGCCTTGAGGCATTCAGGAAGGTGGTGCAGCCCAGGGCTGGGCAAGGAGAGAGGTCCTTGGGAAAGAAACCCCCCAGGGCCCTGCGGCCATGCTGTGGACTCTGCATCTCAGCCTCTGAGAGAAGCAGGTCTGGGTTTTTATGATTCCCTGGTTGTGGGGCGGAGAGTAGACTGTGGTAGAGTGCGGGAATGCACACAGGGAGAGCAGTGACAAGGGTGCTCCGGTCGTCTGGCAGAGAGAGGATGGCCTGGAACAGGGTGATGATGAGAAGAAAGAACTGGGAGTCAGAGGTTGCAGGAGGTCAAATCCAGAGCCCACACTAGACGTGCAGCACTTTAAAAAATGGCCATACGTCCTTTGCAGCTCCTGCCACCAGCAGTGAGGTCTACGCCCCTCCCTTTGCATCTGGGCAGACTTGCAGCTGTTTGACCAGCACAGTGTGGTGGAGGAGACCTGAGTGACTTCTGATCCTGGTCCGTGCAAGGCCCTGCAGCTTCTTCCTCCTTTACTGGATACTTGCAGAGCCCTGGCCCTGTGTAAGGAGCCCACCCCACCTGAAGGGGCCATGCTGGGAAGGAGCCCATGCTTCGCAGAAAAGCCACAGGCAGGAGACCCCGGCCCAGGGGAGCCCAGCCTTGGAGTCACCCCAGCCCAGGCACCAGATGAGTGAGTGAAGAAGGCCTCAGTGATGCCAGCCCTGCCACATGAGTCCTCCTCGCTGGGACCCCAGACCCCATATAGCAGACAAGCCATCCTCTGGGGGCCCTGCAGAAATGCGAAGGGCATAATAAAGTCGATGCACCACTGATTCTGGGGTTTACTTCGCAGCTATCTACACCTGGGACAAGGAGAAAGATGGGGGGGCGTTGGGGTGACTCAGAGAAGAAGATGCATGTTGCTGTCTTGTTTCTTGTCAGTTAAAACGGTTTCCACGGAGGAGGTGGATGTCAAGTGACGTGAGGCACCAGGAGCTCATGCTTGGTGTGTTGCATCAAAGGGCAGACAACTCGAGCCTGACCTGAAGCTGTGAATGGGGTAACTCGGTGGAACTCATGATGAGCAGGAATGCCGGCCATGGAGCAGCATGAGGAAGTCCATCCCAGTGGAGCGGGACGTCTGAGGGCTGACAGCATCCACGAAACACTGGGCTGGAGTCAAGTCGGCCTTCGAGAGTGTGACACTATTGGTTTCTAGATCAGAAAGTGCTCTGAGCTCAGGACAAAGAGGAAGGTCTTTCAGGGAAAACTGTAGACCTCGATTATCTTTCTGGAATATTTATCCTTCATTGTCTTTCCAAATGAGTAAAGATAAATTCTAAAGAATCTTCACTGGTTTTAATAATTTTGCTCTTTGGAAATTCAGCACTGAGTTTTGAGGGGAATGAAAGGGACATGCCCGAAAGGGCTTTTCTCTTGTTAAAAAGTGCGATTAGAAGATTACCCAGAATGCTCTGTTTTACATTTTCCCCCTGGCTTTCATTACAGCTGTACCTTCCTCAGCAGGTTCCATAATTATACAAATGTCTTAGCCTTTCAAGTGTTTCATTATTCATTTGTTACTCACCGAGAGCACCGAAGGCCTGTTCAGCTGCAGAGACGGCTCGCTCGATGAGCCGGCTGTGGATTAATTTTTGACTTGGGTCTTTTACATTCCCTTGCAAAGATGAAATGGAAGATAGCATGTCATGCTGTCAGTCTCCGTTCTTGCAGACCTGGCTCCTATTCCTCATCTTATGTGTGAGCCTACAGACTGTCCAGTCCGTGAATCCCTACGTGCACTTGCAAATCGTAGGCTCCATCATTGAGTGCAATCTCGTTTACCTGAAATACTTTATTTACTGCCATTGCTTCTTTCAGGCAACAGGCTGCCTCGTCCTCTGGGCCTCATCGCCCATGGCACCATCTACCCTTCTACTTAGCCATTCTATGATAAAAGGTTTAGCAAAACCATTTCAGAATCCCAATTTCAAACCATAAATGTTGCCTATATATAACTTTAATAAAAAACAGACTTAAAACAGACGCATAGACCAGTGGTCCAGAGTCAAGAACCAGAAATAAACCCGTGCACACACGGTCGGGTAACTGACAGGGGGACCAAGAACACTCAGTGG
>NW_025799870.1:476917-490551 GCF_021613505.1 Equus quagga | reverse complement strand
GCACACACGGTCGGGTAACTGACAGGGGGACCAAGAACACTCAGTGGAGTGAAGACAGCGTCTGCAATAAATGGTGCTGGGAAGGTGGATGTTTACATGTAAAAGACCATATCTTACATCACTCACAAAAATTAAGCCAATTTACCCAAAATGGATTAAAGACTTAAATAGAAGACCTGAAGCCATGAAACTTCTAGAAAAAAAAACAGGAAAAAAGCTCCTTGACATAGGTCTTGGCAATACTTTTTTAAATTTAACACCTAAAGTACAAGCAACAAAACCAAAAATAAACAGTGGGACAACATCAAACTAAAAAGCTTCCACACACCAAAGGAAACCACCAACAAAATGAAAAGGCAGCCTACGAAATGGAAGAAAATATTTGCAAATGATATATCCAATAAAGGGTTAACATCCCGAATATCTAAAGAATTCATAGAATTCAACTGCAAAAAATCAAATAATCCAATTGAAAAATGGGTGGTGGATCTCGATAGATATTTTTCCAAAGAGGACATACAAATGGTCAACAGGCACATGAAAAGGTGCTCAACATCATTAATCATTAGGGAAATGCAAGTCAAAACCACAATGAGGTATTACCTCACACCTGTTGGAATGGCTATTATCCAAAAGACAAGAAATAACAAGCGTTGTTAAGGATGCGGAGAAAAGGAACCGTCATGCACTGTTGGTGGGAATGTAAACTGGCACGGCCACTGTGGAAAACAGTATGGAGATTCCTTAAAAAATTAACAGTAGAACTACCATATGATCCAGCAGCACTGCTTCTGAGTGTTCATCTGGAGGAAATGAAAAGAGTTTGTTGAAGTGATATTTACACTCCTTTGTTCATAGTATTATCTACAACAGGCATGAAGTGTAACATAGCTATAGTTACACCACATTGTATTAAATTAGCATTTTATTTGCCCCGATGGTAACATCTTACAAAACTATAGGATAATATCACAACCAGGACATTAACATCGACACAGTCAAGACACAGAACATCTCCATCCCACAAGGCTTCCTTGTGTCGACCTCGTTTAGCCCCTGTCCTTCCTACCCCATCTCTAGCCCTGGGCAAACACTTGTCTTCCCTAGTCTGTTCTCCATCTCTATAATTTTGTCATCTCAAGAATGATACATAAATGGAAGTGTATGGAATGTAACCTTTTGGGAGTGGCTTTTTTCCACTCAGTAGAACTCCCTGAGATTCATGCAAGCTGTTGCCTAAATCAATAGTTAGTTCTTTTGATTGCTGAGTGGTATAGAGATAACTGAGTTCGTGTGACCATTCACCCACCAAAGGACATCTGGGTTGTTTCCAGTTTTTTGCTATTATGAATAAAGCTGCTCTGAACCTTTGCATATAGGTTTTGTGTGAATATAAGTCTCCATTTCTCTGGGATAAATATCCAAGAGTTTACTTGCTTGATAAACAAATGCTTCACCAGGATTTGTTGTCAATACTTTTTATTTCAATCATTCTGTTGGGTCTGTAGTGATATCTCACTGCAGTTTTAATTTGCTTTTGCCTCACAGCTAATGATGTTGAGCATCTTTTTGTGTACTGACTTGCCATCTGTATGTCATCCTCAGGGAATGTCTGTTCATTTCTTTCCCATGTTCTAATTACACCATATTTTAAAACACAGGACAGAGGAGTGCAGCACATCCTGGTTTATAGAGAGCCTGCTACATAAATGACCATCTCATGGAGACTAAATGCTACTAAGGCTTTTCCTTTTAAGAATTTCACAATGTACTAATGAATTCCCAGTGAGCTCAACTTAATAATCACTGATACATGCCCAGAGAGAAAAGTAGTCCTTGTTTGCTGTCAGCAGATGAATTCTGAAATCTAGAGTCAGGATCTCTCATAGCCAAGAAACAGAAAACACATCTGCCTTTATCCAGGTCTCCCTGTGTCCTCCTTGCTGTCAATGAGCAGGGAGACAGCTGGGAGCTGTGAGATGCAAAGGGAGACAGGGGGGGTGAAGTCTTCTTACGGAAAAAAAGTAAAATATCTCATTAAAACTTCCTATGGCAATTACAGTCCAAATAATAGTATTTTGGTATATATTAAGTTAAAATATAGTGTTAAAATTAAGTTCATCTGTTTCTTTTTAGTTTCATAATTTGGAGACTAGAAAATGTAAAATGACAGATGTGGCTGGTGTTCCATTTGCAATGGACACTATGCCCAGAGAGTCACTCCACTCCCTCCCCACCTCACTCAGCTCTGCCCAGAGGCCGCCCCGCGGAGGGGCACCCCTGAGACCTCCCCCCGACCCCTCTGTCTCCTGGCCCTGCTGGATTCTCGTTCCTCACCCTAAGCTACCTGACTTCAAGTTTGCTTTCCATCTCTCCCACTAACATGAAGCTGCTGCGAGGGCGGGGATCTCGTACTCACGGCATCGAGGAAACGTGTGGCCGTAGAGGATGGGCGTTACTGGGTGTTGTCGAACGAGTGAACTTATGCACCAGGACAACCACATAAGAGGGAGCTGCGGCTGAGCTGATGACCCAACGGCATATGTAGTAGACAATTAATTAAACAGATATTCAATACGGACAGTTTCACAGGCCCTCAAAAGGCTCACAGCTCCCGTCTCGGGGCCTTGTAACCAACAATCCGCCTGAATCTGTTACCATTTTAACGATTGTTGTGCTTCTTTGGTTCTTTGAGGCTGAAGGAAATAAGTGACCTGAGCCATAGTCTCCGATGGAAATTAGGTCTGTATTTACGACTGTATTTTTAAACCAAACAGCTCGTAGAGTAGAGCTTGATGAGGACTTGGGATGGCTGCCGTTATCTCTGTCTGCACCTTGCTTTCACGTGATGCGTGATCAGAGGGAGAGTCCACCAGCGAGACAACAGAAGAGGCTGCCTCAGCCCTCTTCACCACTCGCCTGTGCTCAGTCCATTTGCATCTCTACTCTCCTGCCCTGGGGTTAAAAATGATAAGACAATTTCACAGAGGGAGGATGGGGTCCTTGAGAGGAATCAGGCTTCTACTTTAGTAGAAAGAGTTAAAGATGAGTCAGTGGAAACACCAGGGATCCTCCAGGGCCTTTGGCCTCTGCCTGCCAACACCCTCGGCCTGCTGAGCGGGGCTGGGACAGGAAACGTCATCTGGACTTCAGTGCCCATCATGGAAGTCACTGAGCATTGTGACTGAGATACAGAGTCTGGGCAAAGGTTAATTAAAGGAGTTTATTCCATCATCAAGATGAGGAACTCAAGTCCCGGGAAACAGACTGACAGCGTATTCTGAGGAACCGCTCCGAGGTCTGCAGGTCTGACACAGTTTACATACCTTCAACAAAGCAGTGTCTGTGCCTCTGGTAGTCAGCTACTTCAACGGTAACGAGAACTTTCTGGTTATCCGTCAGACAAGGCTTGTGATGTGGTGTTATCCATGTGCGGAGGGAGGCAGGGACCAGGGTCGTGGCTTTCCCCCAATCTCTGAGAAACTCGGCTGGGAACGTGAGAGCGAGGGGCCGGCTATCTCTGTCACTGATTCGTCCTGCTGGCATCTGCCATCACGAGGTGAGGGCTGTGAGGTCATTTAGACACAGGCTGAAGGTGGCCTGCATGCCGCTTCATAGGGCACTGTGGATTTGTATTGTGCCGACTTTAAGCTGATGGAGCTCGCTTGCTAGGTTCGCCTGTTAGGGGTCCCAGGGTCCACAGGGTCACTGTTCCCCCCTCGCCTGCATTTAAAGCCCCTCTGCCTGTCAGACTCGTGCTCCGGGGGGTCCTGTGTGTGGAGACGAGTGCTCACCGTACGATGTCAGCGTTCTCTTAAGCTCTGTGTATTTTAAGTTTTTACCACTCCACATCAATTCCTGTTTGTTGTATGTAATTAAACATTTAAAACTTAAAAAAATCCGGGAAATAAATGAGCAATGTGATACAAAGACAAGTCAGTAACTCAAAGCTCCATCTTTCTGAGATGCCATGTGCCAGGACTCAGAAGGGTGTGTGTCAGATTTTCACATCATGATGATGCCCGTAGTACTGTCCGCGACACCCATCAGAGGCTGTCCCTCCGACCCTCACGCGACTCCCGAAAACACCGTGTGGCCGTCAGCTAAGGAGACGATCCCGACTCGTTAATGTGGTACCACTTGAAACCTTCCATTTTAATCGCCATCTGACTCCCCCGTCCACTTTTTCTGTTTCAGGTGTTTCGGATGTAATGTAAACCTGGGCCCACTCTCTAAATCCCGGAGTATTTCATGTCTTTGAAGGCTGTGAAACTAATCTGACGGGAAGTTGATCTTGTCGTCGTGTATTTGACAAACACCCACTTCACGTGGTTCTGATTTCTCTTTTCCAAATGTCTTTGATAAGCTTGAGCATGTTTTTATAGTCAACCATATTGAATATTACGATTATAGGCAAAGTGAACTTAAAAAAGAAATACATACTTATTCTGTGAGTCACAGGTCAGCATGATTTTCCTGTGAAGGGCCAGATGGAAACTATCTTCGTCTTCGCAAGCGTCTGTGGCAGCTCCTCAGCTCTGCCGGTGGAGCAGGAAAGCGGCCACAGACCATCTATAAACACATGAGCGCAGCTGTGTTCCAACAAGACTTTGTTTCGGACATTTATTACAGACACTAAAATTTGAATTTCATACAATTTTCATGTGTCACTAAATAATTGTCTTTTTTCTCCCCAACCATTTAAAAATGTAAAAACTGGGGCAGGCCCGGTGGTGCAGCAGGTAAGTTCACATGTTTCCACTTCAGCAGCCCGGGGTTCACCAGTTCGGATCCCAGATGTGGACATGGAACCGCTTGGCAAGCCATGCTGTGGTAGGCATCCCAAATATAAAGTAGAGGAAGATGGGCATGGATGTTAGCTCAGGGCCAGTCTTCCTCAGGAAAAAGAGGAGGATTGGCGGCAGATGTTAGCTCAGGGCTAATCTTCCTCAAAAAAAAAAAAAAGTAAAAACTATTCTAGCTCGCAGGCCACACGAAGATGTGGGGAGCTGTAGTTTGCTGCCTCTTGCTACAAATCATCACTGATTCTGACCCCTTGCCACTGTGAACAGTTGTGGTGCTGTTGTTAACAGTTAGTAGCAGCCACGGTGCCTAAATGACCGGGAGGCCTCAACTCAGAAAATTTCCTCTAACAAAGCCAGACGAACGGAAAAATAGGACTTGTTTTAAAAATCTATTTCCGCCTGTTCCACTTATATCTCTCAGCCGCCTGCTCCCCGTCTGCCTCCGCTCAGCGGCTCCTGCCGGGCCCCCCAACGTGAGCGCCCTGACGGCTGCACAGCCTCTCTCTTCCGTGTCCCTTGTGCGGTGTGTGCTCACTCTTGCCCTCTGCACAGACCCGCCGGACCCCGCAGAGCCCCCTTCCCTCGGCAGGCTGCCCCCTGGCCCGGCCCAGGTCTCTGCTGGCCGCCACCTGTGCGTGGCCTTGTGCCCGGCCAGTCACCCTCTGACCGTCCTGCAGTCCGCTCCAAAGGCAGCATGGGATCGACCCCCGATTTAACCCTTCCACGACCCCCCGGCGGGGTGGGGTGTCTGTTTCCTCGTCCTTGAAGACGTGCTTTGCCATTAGGTGTCCAGGTAACTAATTTGTAGCCCATAGAAGGTGAATTCTTAATCCTGATGTACCTCAATTCCTACCTCTGTAAAATGGGGATAATTGGGAGGAAAAGGGGTGGCCGAGGAACCTGCGGGCACACGGCGGCTGTGGGGGAGTCTTAGCTCCCTTCTCCTGCCTCTGCTCCTCTGTCTCATCCTGAACCCAAGCGTCGGAGGCAGTGGACTCCCTGTGCCTCGCTCTCAAATAATCGAAAGCAAATGTGATCGCTGGTATTTTCTGGCCGCGGCTCAGACGTCGTGGCTCTGGGCTGGGGCTGCTCTCTGAGGAGGGCGCCCCCTCTGTCCCCCTGATGCAACTTATTTTCTACCTTAATGTGACAACTTCCTAATAAAACTTTCCACATTACACATTCAGAATTGAGAGATCTATAATTTGTCAGTTTGGCACTTTTTGGGAAAGCTAAATGTGTAATAAAATCACTTTGAAAGAAAAGTGTGTGGAAGAGCTGTTTTGCACCAAATGTTAAAAATTCAATGAAAAAAGAAAGCTTTTTTAGACAAATAAGTGGTGGGGAATGTTTCAAGAACTGCGACTGCTTTTTAAAATAAGCTCTTCATTTGCTGTGTTATTACCAGTACTGAAGTTGATCTCAAAGATTCATGAGAGATGAATCCACGCTTTATGTATATTCATTCTTGCAGAATAGATTTCAGTATTGCTACTGGCAACTTGAGTTAAACTATGATTTTGATAATTTTCAATGAAATATGTGACAACTTTTTTCAACAGGAAGGAGGGTCTTTGTGTTGTAACAGAGGCTTCCTTTTTGCTATTTCCGAAGGCGATGCTTGTGTTGGAGTCGAGGCCCAGGAGACAGGCAGCAGGGAGAATTCCCAGGGGGTCAGGCAGGGGTGTAGAGGCTGGGCTGCGGCCTTGCTCCCCAGCGAGGTCACTGAGTCCTGTAGGCAGCTAGGATGGCCTCCCATGGGTCACCCCGTCCCTCTGGAGGGTTTTCCTCCGTGGCCCACGGACCTGCTCCCTTCCTCTCAGATGTGGGGCTGCCCCTCGGGGTGGTCTGTTGCTCTCGAGACTCCGGTGTCCAGACTGCTTGTCCCCATCTTCCCATGAGCTAGAGCATTGCCACTGCCAGGTGGGAGCTGGGACTTGTCGTGGGGACGGCCAGGACACCTCCACTGCAGACCCCGACACTGAGGCACAGGGGGACACGTCTGGCGGGATGCCGACCTTCAGATGTGCTGGGCCCAGAGTCAAACCCCTGGTAGAACTTTTGGGTCAGGTATCTTTGGGTCAAAAATGGAATTTTATGGCCTAAATGAAGCCATATGTTTTTTTTTTTTAGAAAGTACCGAGCCTGTCATGAAATTTCTGTTGTTTGATTGGGAAAAGGTTTTAAGGGAAAGTGAGACAGAAACACTTGGGAAGTTTCTTCCTTGGAGAAACCGTTTTCTGATGTAAAATGATAGACTGTGGATCTTTGGTGCGTTGCTGGAGGGCTGATCCCAGAATTTTCTGTCATTTTCCACAGTGTTGGAGCCTTGATCCCGCTCTGGTGCTAAAGAGGGTGTCTGCTGGCTACTCAGGTGATGTTCTTCTGGGAACTGGCTCCCTGCTGGGGTTCTACTCCAGGGTGGTATCCACGGTTATTTTCTGTGGACCCACAGCTGTAAACTCAAGTTAACCAAACTCTCAAGAGACTGATGTAAGCAAAAACATCAATTTATTATTTTCCGAGGAGTAAAAGACAGACACTTGGTTCTGCTCTTCACCGAATTCTCCCCTCAATCTGGGAAGTCAATCGGCCTCAGTAGGCTGTTCAGGGTGGAGAAGAGGCGAGCGTGAGACCCCCGGATGGTATCTTGCCAGACGGCAGCTTTGGGAAGCAGCTCTGATCAGAAGCTGAGTGTTGTGCCCTGTGGCGGCTGAGGCACGTAGCCGTCCCATACCTGGACCTCGGTGCTCGTTGGCAGCACATCTTCACTCTGCCTGTGGTGGGAACAAGAAAGGCCCTGGCTCTGTGGAACCCTCATGCACAGTGCTCCTAGATGCTTCTCTCTGACTGATACCCACCCTTCCGATGAGATGCAACCCACATGCTGTGACCTCAGCTTCCGTGAGCGGGAACCATGTTTTAGTCCTAACCCTCTGTTTCTGCTCCACACGACGCTCCCCCTCGATCACACCTGGATAACCCCACATCCCTCCAGCTGTGCAATTACAGACCGGGCTTTAGTCGGCACTGTCAGGAGGGCGACCTCATTTCCAGGTGGGGCAGAAAATTGGTCTTGCTTAGCCGTGTCTTTACTTTTCGTATTTCAGAAGTTGGCTCCTGTCAGAAAAGTCGTTAATCTATTCTTGCTGTGCTGTTACTTTTCTTTCAGTTTTATTATTGGGGACATAATATTATCAGTTTAAAAATAAATCCTAGGAGGGAGCGTCTGTCTTCAGCTGGGGCCGAGAGAAAAAGCCCAGCCTCGCGGTCATAGCCTTCCACCTGGCCGTCAGCAAGCGGGTGGAAAGTGGGTCACACCGAACTGAAAACATTTCTGCTCCAACTCACGGAAAGCTCAGGGCCTGGTCAGAGTTAAGGCTCACGTCCTGGGGGCTGCCTTCACCGAGAGTAACGCTGTGGCGGCTTTCTGGAATTTTTACACGTCTTGCGTTCCCACTGGAGTGTCCATCTTGAGGTTTCCAACCTGCGGTGAAATCTACCTTCATTTATTGTATTACCCTCAGGGACAATTTTAGTACTAATTCTCGATCTCCTATGATCTGAGTAGTGAAATAGGTGTTATCATTACTCAGCTGTCTGTTTCTGCTTTCAGACACACAAATTCAGTATCAGGGGTTCAAGCCCTTTGCATCACCATATGTGGCTGTCGTCTCTCAGTGACTTCTGTCAGGAATACTCTTTACCTGGTACTTTCCGTCGGGACCAGCAGAGTAGTTCTTACTTTCTAATGTGCTTGTGTATTTTTATTTCAAGTATGCCCCTGCAGGTGGCAAAGTAGTGGATTATTGTTATTATTTTAATACTGGCGATGATTTTTTTTTCTTTTTTTTTAATGAGGGAGCTCTGCCGGTTCGCATTTGTTGATATCCTGGACTGTTTCCGTCCACTGGGGCTGCCTCCCTGTCATCAATGCAGCCTTTGCTTTCTGCCACACGACCCCTTCTGTCCCGTGTGAGCTGGCCACGTGCCTCTTGCTGACTTGCTGGTAACTTTCTTCAAGGAGTTGGAGGTAAAGAAACGCTAAACTACATGCCACGTTCCTCAAGGAACTACATGTATTAATAGGGAAAACTTATTGTTGACCCGCATCCCTCAGACCAGTGGTGGTTAGAAGTGTTGTCACCCCTGCCTTCCATTCAGCTGGTGTCACTCTGAGAAGGGAGGGGACCCACCCTGGGCTCCGAATTTCTCAGGGCCCCAGCTTGGCAAGGGTGGAGACAGCTTTGGGGACTGAGGGACGAAAGAAAGAAAACAGAAAATGCGTTTCTTTGCCAAATCACTCTCGACTTTGAGTCTTTCCCTCATTTGGTCTTCAGATCATCAGTGGTATCGTTTTGAAATAGATTCTAAAATGAATGTCACCTCGAGGGCATTGTCAGGTGTGGATGTCAGGTGCGGCTGCCATCTGTCCCTCGCTTCCTTCTCTGCCTGTGCCGCTCAGACGTGTCCAGAACGCACTGCCTCCAAAATCAGCCAAGAAGTGACGTCTTTCTTCCAACTTTCAGGGAAAATTCCTAAAACGCAGACTGATTTTGACAAGAGCGACTCGCAGTGTGTTTGAAGGCAAGATTCCTCTTCACCGAGGCTGTTTGAACACAACTGAAAAGGGAAGCGCTGTTACTAATAGCCCACTTGAGTTTAACTGCCATAAGTTTCGAGTAATTAAGTGCCTGCCAAAACCAGACAACTATATTTCAAAATGATTAATTTTATAATTTTTGTCTCCACTAAATTGACTGCTTGACAACTGTTTTGGTGTCATGTAAATTTTGCCATTGTTGAACAAAAATAGTGTCATTTTGTCACTATCAATTAATACCACTCTCTAAGAGAAAACCTTGAGGCCAGCACATGACAATTTTATAACAGTTGGGACATTTTGATATTTTTGCAACATTCTTTTAAAAAATGAAGTGGCAGAAACCTCACTATAGTTGTGAGTCCTTACAAAACAGAGTCTACATGGAGATTTTCAAGTTGGGTCTTTGAGGTGCCCTCTTGGGAACACCCCTTCAAAGGAGTGAGGGCAGCAGGACTGGGCAGGGGAGAATTGGGCTGTGATGGGGGTGCAACAGCAGCCTCAGGGGACCATGAGGAGTTCTGAGCTGGAATGGCCTTGCTGTGCTGTTCCTCTGTGAGGCAAGGGGTCTGGGCTTTGCACCCTCCAGGGAGGGGATGTGCCCTTGGTGAGGCTGCGTCCTTCTCTGAGGGCAGTTCCTGTGGAGAGACTCAGCTGGGGAATGAGGGCTCGGGCCTGAGGGGCAGTCTGGGCAGCATACGAGTGTCCACTGTAGCAGTTATTAAACTGCTTGTTTTCCCTTCTTCTTGAATACAGATCACAACAAAAGGAAAGGAGAGACTGGGAGACCCCCAGACAAGGAAGACACAGAGCAACAGGGTCCAGGCGGGGTTCTGGCAGGGCCTGGCCTCCGGGTGAGGACTTGAGAAGCGTGTTATGACCCCTGGGTCTTCATGAGCACCCCAGTCCGCTGACAGAGCAGTCTCCTGGGCTGTGGCTGATACCCGCGTTGTTTCACCCGCACAGACCCTTTTCCAGTTGTTAAATGACTCTTATTTGTGGTCTCACTGAGTCCAGAATAAGAAACTTCGATTTCAGCAGTTTCCTACCGTCTGGCTCTGATGTGCTCCAGGAGAGATGTGAGTGCTTTTCTTTTCTAGGCAAGAAACTTCCGAAGTACCAGCTTTCAGCGCCTCAAAACAGCCTTGGAAGGGAAAAAGGAGGTGAGAGAAGTGCTGGGGATTTGGGTTCAGCAGATTATGTTGCTACACTCTTACCTGGAGGTAGGTATTTGGCAGGTACTTAATTACTTTTTTAATGCTTTGTGATTTTCTGGTTCTCAGAGGCTTATTTTGAACAAAAAAAATTTAATTTCAGCTTTATTGAGGTACAATTGACAAATACAATTGTAAGATATTTAAAGTGTACGTCGTGGTGATGTGATATGTGTATACAATGTGAAAGGATTCCGTCCATCTAGTCCCTTAACACATCCACCGCCTCACATATTTACCTTTTTTTTTTTTTTTTTGGTGAGAACATTTAAGTTCTACTCTCTTGGCAAATTTCAGTTATACACTACAGTGCTATCGACTGTAGTCATCATGTGAGACATGAGCTCCTCAGACTTTGTTCACCTTATACCTGCAAGTTTCTACCTTTTACAGCCTCTCTCCACTTCCCCACCCAGCCCCGGCAACCACCGTTGCACTCTCTGTTTCTATGAGTTTGATTTCTTTGTTAGATTCCGCATATAAGCAACGCTATGCAGTGGTTTGTCTTTTTCTGTCTGGCTTATTTGACTTAGCATAGTGCCCCCGAGGTCATCAATGTTGTTGCAAATGGCAAGATTTCCTTCTTTCTCGTTATATGTACATATCTATATCTGCATCTTTCTATACACCACATCTTCTTTATCCATTGACCCATTGATCAATACTTAGGTTGATTCCATGTCTTGGCTGATGCGAATTATGCTGCAGGGAACATGGGCGTGCAGAGGTCTTTGAGATACTGATTTCATTTCCTGTGGATATATACCCGGAAGTGGAATTGCTGGATCTTATGGTAGTTCTATTTTTAACTTTTTGAGGAACCGCCATGATCTTTTCTGTAGTGGCTGCACCAATTTACATTCCCACCAACAGTGTGCAAGGGTTCCCTTTTCTCCACATCCTCACCAACACTTGTTATCTCTCCTCTTTGATGATAGCCACCCTGACGGGTGTGAGGTGATAGCTCATTGGATTGGTTTTGATTTGCATTTCCCTGATGATTAGTGATGTTGAGCATCTTTTCATATACCTGTTGGCCATCTGTCCATCTTTTTTGGAAAAATGTCTACTCAGATCCTCTGTCCAATTTTTAATCAGATCATTTGCGGGGTTTTTCAGTATTGAGTTGTATGAGTTCTTTATATATTTTGGATATTAATCCCTTTTTCACGTACATGATTTGCAAATTTTCTCCCATTTGAGAAGTTGCCTTTTCATTTTGTGGATGGTTTCCTCTGCCGCGCAGAAGCTTTTTAGTTTGCTGTAGTCCCACTTGTTGATTTTTCCTTCATTGCCTTTGCTTTTGGTATCATGAAGAAAAAGACATTAATTAAGAACAAAACATATTCAGTTTAAAAAGTGAATTGCTATTAACACTTGTCTCTTCTCTTTACGTCAACAGCAATGAACACATATTGGTCTTTCAAGCTTTAATGAGACAAATAAAACCTATAAAATAACATAATTTCATCAATGCATTTAATGCCTCTTTTAATAGTCACTATTTATATTACTTTGCACGTAAGGAATACCTTTAATCTGAAATTCTCAAAATATTCAAGTAAGTTGCTCAATAAAAGGATATTTTGCAAGAAACTGTACATTTCTTACTTTCTCCTAATGCTTAGCTGAAGTGTTGTCAGTAACTAAACTCTTTGCTTTAGATGTGCATGCCCCATTGACTTATCAGAGAACTTTCCAGGAGCAGACCTTTGTTACCCAAGACAACACGAATCCAAACTTGTCATGTCTCATGTCCCGGGCCCTCCACCCCACCTCTCTTGTTGCCCTGTGTCCTTGGCAGTCCAATGTCAGCACCTTGGCTGAGCTTGCATCTGGGGGTAGTTGCTACAATGCTAACCTTGTAAATGAAGAAAATAATGATGAGTGAAAGGCTCTGCCGAGAATCATGGAGGAGTGAATGCCGAATCCTCAGGCAGTGCCGTGCTCCAGCTGCACCCTGAGCCTCTGCCTTGCTCTGAGGACGAGGACATCGTCATTTCTCTAGAGCAGGGCAGCCGCCCCAGTGACCTCCCAGGTCCCAGGTGCTGTAAGTGAGGAGATGGACCTGGAAGGGCCTGGCCCAACCGAGAGCTCATGCCCATCCAGGAAGGGGGTCTGTTCTTGGCTCCAGGCATTTCCTGCCATGATGGAGGCTTGGAGCTGCTGATTTTGCTGGAGAAGCCAGAATCTAGACATTTTTAATGTGAAACCTCTCAAATTTTACATGTTGACAACTATTTACATCTTTTTCGAAAGCACCGTGTAGGCCAAGGAAAAGAGATGTGAGGGCCCAGGGACCTCAAAGTGCCTTCTCCTCTAGCCTCTCGTTGTCACTGTAGGTGAAGGGGGACAGAGAGGAGGGACCCTGCCTGGGAAGAACCGCTGTCCACTGAGTGTCAGCAACCTGGGGACAGACCCCAACCTTGGCTCGGGGGACACTGATGACATAGATGGAGATTCTCACCATCCTGCTGGCCAGACTCCTAAAGGATGTGCTTTCTTTGCATAATTTCAGATCATCAACTTAGAGCTGGGTTTCAGTGAGAGCTTTGAGGGGTTCATAAAATGCCCATGAACATATGCAGTACAGGGTAGGGGTCCCGAGCACCCCTCAGAGATCCTATGTCTGGATAGACTCGCATGGAGGGCACCCAGGGAGGGTGCCACCGCCCCCATGACAGCCTCAGGCATGGCGGGCCCTCCTCCTTCACCTGCTCCAGCCTCAAATTTCCTCCGGCACTGAGGTTCTTGTTATGCCCCCCACCATGGAGAGGGGATGTCCCGGAAGTGAAGGGGTGACCTTTGGCCTATGTGTGCATGTCCGGGAAGAGATGCTCATCGTCCTTGCAACATCGGTTCTGCATGCTGATGAAGGCCTCACAGACGGGGACCCTTACATATGGGGACCCCACACACGGGACCCTCACACACGGACCTTCACACACGGGACCCTCACACATGGACCCTCACACACGGACCCTCACACACGGACCCTCACACACGGGACCC
>NW_025799870.1:476265-476517 GCF_021613505.1 Equus quagga | reverse complement strand
ATGTGTGCATGTCCGGGAAGAGATGCTCATCGTCCTTGCAACATCGGCTCTGCATGCTGATGAAGGCCTCACAGACGGGGACCCTTACATATGGGGACCCCACACACGGGACCCTCACACACAGACCCTCACACACGGGACCCTTACACACGGACCCTCACACACGGGACCCTCACACACGGACCCTCACACACGGGACCCTCACACACGGACCCTCACACACGGGACCCTCACACACGGGACCCTCACACA
>NW_025799870.1:425525-476165 GCF_021613505.1 Equus quagga | reverse complement strand
ACCTGCCACTGTCCTGCGTGTTGTGGTGATAAAGCGATTGTCTCCTGTTCTCCTGTGACCCATCCCTTCCCTGTCACACAGGTGCTTTTGCTGCAGCTCCTTTCTTCCACTTCTCTTCCCAAGTGGGCTCCAGCGGGCCCCGATGGCTTGCCGGGAAGCCACACTCCCCGAAAGGACGCCTGCTGGCTGCCACGGTGTGGTGAAATCAAGCTGAGCACCAGGACTAGTTAAGGAAGATCTATCCCCAGCTCCGTGTACCCCGCAAAAGCTACAGTGAATGTCTCAGCATTGCTACGGACTGGAAAACTCCTAGTAATCCTAAGAATAAGCCTTTAGAGTGACGGCAGAGAGTTGAAGTGGGTCATGGCTGTCTTACATCCTTTATCCTTGACAGAAACTAGCCTGTTTGTCAAAGGTGTGACTTGATCTTACTTCCTATCCAGAGGAGCTGCCACTTGTCCCCACCGCAGATGCTCTGGTCGCGTCATCTTTGCAGCGTTGAACTGGTGGAAGTTCTCCCTGGGCGGGAATCACGTAGTTGGTCTGTCAGGCAACGAGCACATTCATACTTAACTGCCATATGAGTGCCTTCAGCTCATTGCTGTTGGTATAAATTACTCCAGAATTACAGAGCAAATGTCCTCCAATGAGCGTTAACTGTCTTCAGGCCATGGTGCTGTGGAGACTGCGTGAGGGTGCCGTGCGCACGTTAGCAGCCTCACTTTAAGCGCGCTCACCGTAATTGGGCACCTGCCGCTGAAGCTGATGTATGAGCCTGGTTCTGGAAGCAAACCCCGTCAGCTGGGACATTTGCTGGAAGAGCCAGACACAGACAGGAAACTCTTATCTTCACATCGCCAAGCAAACTGGGAGCCGATGGATCCCTGAGTTTGTTTTCTCATGTCTTTACAATACCTCCAGGCATTACCACTACTGGTTGTCTACTCAAGCCTGTGATTACATTTCTGTGCACAATAAGTACACATGGGCATGATCCAAAGGGCGTTTTCATTGCTGGACCTGGGGATTTCAAAAAGCAGACATGTAGATTGTACTGGAGAGTTTTAATAAATACTTTTAATGGAGTTACAACAGAAGAGAAACCATTTTCAAAACCAAGAGCCAATTAACGTATAAGACGATCCAGATGGTTCTCAGAGGCAGGCTTCCAAGGACTACGTGCCTCCTCCTCTGTAGCGGAAAGTGTATAATTTATACATTTTTGACTGGAATAGTATATGCTTTTTATTTGAATATCAGTTAATAGAAAGAAAGAAGGACCAACAGATGTAACAAGGGCAGAGAATTTCAAGAATAGTTCCAAAGATTAAAGCCTGTTTCTTCTGGTTCCATGGACTTTTCAAAATAGACCTCTTGGAATGAGATTTCCTATTACAGCAACTTTTTACTTAATTTGGCTTGTTTTTGATGAGAAAATGTTTAAATAATTTTTTCTATAGATTTTTATTTGAATGCTTTCACTACTTTTCTTACTAAAATCCTTGGAACCAGTTTTTAACCTCCCCAGAGACACATTTGGATAACTTCTACGTCACCTTTCCTCTACAAACTCCAAAACATGTGAACCTGGATTTGGTTTTTCAAATGTCAGTACAGTGGCTTCTTATCTAAAAAAAAAAAAAACCCGGTCATATTATGAAAATTAGTACTCTTTTAGAGGGATGTGAACTTCCAGAAGCCACATTTCTTCCGTGCCTCGGTTTGAAGGGTATGCAGGAGTAGGTGCGCCTGGGGCTCTGGCACCACTCGCCCTGCCTGGAAGCACAGAGCCGCGTGCCGCCTCTTCCGTTGGCCCAGCCTGTGGGGCCTGGCCTTCGTCCTCACTCGCTGTTAGCTTCAGAGCGTCTCCCACACATCGCCCAAGGTCATTTACACTGTAATTTACAGAATCCCAAGAAGGCACCTCACGAAAATGTAGTTGATTTCCTCCAAAGAAAATGTTCATACTAAAATAACACTATTTAATAAAATAGAGAGAGAGACTCCTATCTTTGTGAATAATGATGTTTCCCTAGCTTTCATTCCACAATGAAGAGGAAAGCTGGCTTTCTCAGGCTGAGAAATATTGTGGCGACAGTTCAAGGAATGTTTTGTCTGGTTGTCTGATTGGGAAAGAGTGTGAAAGGTGCACTTAAGGACTTTTGGGTTAGACCGGCGCTAAGAGACTGAAATTTTGTGATCACCATCCCAAACACCTAACGATACCAGCAGTCTGGCTTTAGGTTTTATTTTCCATTTAGTCCTAAGTGAGCACTGTTTCATTGTGTGCTGTGTTTTCGTGGCACGAGGCGGGAAGCGTCTTTCTGAACGTGGTCTGTGGCTGCACCAGCAGTGGAGAAGCCTCCAGACAGCGTTGTACTTCAAGCCATTCAGAGCAGGTGTGGATGCAGAGGACCACTTCCGGCTCCCTTCTTGACGACCATTGTGAGCATCTTTACCTTAGTTCCTATTAGCACAGGTTCTGAGCAGTCCCGAACTGCTAAACCAGTCTAACTGTCTAATCCTCTTGTTTCCCGAAGTTAGTTCCTCACAGTCTCTCTCCTTTTTTGTGGAACACACATCAACATTTCATAGGGCACTGCTTTAAAAAATTGATGAGCCTTATAAAGTGTAACTTACCTAAATAAAGTGGATCCCTTTTAAAGGTACCTTTCTGCACATTTGACAAATGCACACAGTTGAGAAACTACTGTCTCAACCAAGACAGAGAACATTACCACCACCATAGAAGTTTCCTCTTGCTCTTTATAGCCCATCTCCACAAGCCTGCCCCCAGCGCTGGACAGCCACGATTTTGACGTCCATGACTATGGGGCAGCTTTCCCTGTTCTAGAAACCATATATAAATGGAATCGCGCAGCACAGGCTCCTCTGTGTCTGCCTTCTTTCATACATGTACTGTATGCTGTGTGTTAGTAGTTGATCATTTTTATTGCTGAGTAATATTTCATTCTATGAATATACCACCCTTGGTTTATCCACTGTCCTGTTTTCTGACCCGGTGCTATTCATAGTTTGGAAAATGCTGATGTAGAGCAACGTTATAGAAACACACGCATACACACCTGGAAACCACGGCAGCTTCTAACAGGGCTCCCACTGGAAGCAGGAAGCAGGATGCTTTCTTCAGTATTTCTCTACACTCTTGTACAAGCGTGGCCTGCAATTATTTTAATTTAAAATTTTTAAATTATAATTACAATAATTATTTTTAATTATAGTAATCTGAATTTAGTTATCAGTAACCGAGAGAGAGATTTTATGCCAAAGAGTAGATACTTTTATGGCAAAATCTCAGAGGTGTATAGAATACCCATCCATTTGATTTAGTCATTTTCCCTGAAAAAGCAGTAAAAATTTGTATTCACATAGGCTTTTAAAAATATGTAGATGGTTTATATAAAAACATGCTGAATAGGATAGTAAATTTTGAAAATATAAAATCAAAAGCCAAGTAAAAGGAGAAAGCAAATATGCCAACAGTCGAAGCCCGAACAGTCACCGGGATTGAGAGTCAAGTTTGACTGGGTTCTTCCTGGTGAGAATCCACATCAGAATCATCACGAGCCACACGATTCTTGTTACCAAATGACAAAAACATGTAATAGCCTTCAGAAGAGATGGAGGTGTCGCCATAATTGAATTCTAAAATTTAGAGATAACCAGTTAGTTCAAGAAATAAATTTTAAAAATTCAACTGGCCGTCTGAGAAACTGGTTGGCTTCTTATGACTAAAGTAATCCAACCGTCGTATCAGTCGGCATGCGCTATCTACCTTCCTTGGTGCCCACGTGTCCAATGGGACCACAGTCCCAGGTAACAGGAGACAGAGGTGACCTTCTTGTGAAAATTGACCTATGGACAGGCCAAGAGCTTGGAGGAGCAGTCGTGCCCACTCCACTCTTCACTTCGCCCCCCACAATTAAGAAAAAATGTTTTCCTAGGTTTGGCATTTCAGAAAAAAATTATATAGAAAAATGCAAATTTCATATTCATTTATTTTTCACTTCAGGCTGCTGGAAACACCAACGAAGGTGTCTTCCATCCGTGGTCTTGAAGGTTTTACTGGTTCTTCTTCTTTTTTGCCTCCTGAGGGTCCTGTCAGCATTTTACATGGGTTGTGATGATTCGTAAGTAACATCCCTTATAGCCAGTTCATACATTGTAACCAGAATGTACCACAAAGTAGAATTTAATTTGTCGTGACAGAATCTGGTCGCAAGATTCTTGACGGAAAAGACGCTAACGGAATAAGGACACTTATTTAGTTCAGTTTTATCCCATATTATCGCCGATTTTTAAAATCACGTTTAGTAATTTATCCACAAATACGAGAAACGCCCTCACATTCTAGCTATCTTAATTAAAATGCTGCTGTTACTAAAATGTCTCAATTAGAAATCTCCTGGTCACCAGTGACAGAAACTTCGACCCCCTGGGCATTGCATTGGCTCAAGGAGCTGGGAAGTGGCCGGCTCGGCGGTAGGCGGCGCCCTCGAGTCGGGGCTCCATCTCCCAGCGCGTCTCCTGCGATCTGCTCCTTGCTCTGGCTGCCTCTCAGGTCCCGGGGGGACCAGAGCATCTTCTCAGGGCTCCTGCCAGAGGGAGGGAGGGAGCTCTGCCTGTGCGGCAGCGCTAGCACGCGCCCTCCTGGACCACGCCCCGGGCCCGGACGGTGGATGTGCAAGGGCGAAGCATAGCAGGGGCCGGGGCCTGGGGCTGGGAGCAGGGTCAGTGCGCCGTGGTCACCTGCCCGAGAGCAGAGGGCGGCCAACCCCCAAGGGACGTTCGGTGGCCCTACTCCCGGAAGGAGGAGAAGGAGTGCTGACCGGCAGTGAAAACTTCTAAAGTCAACCCAGCAATCAGGAGGCGTTCTGGAGCTGGGACGTCCCTGCACGCCTTCCACAGTCCTGCGAGGTCGTCTCCGCACGGCCACAGGTCTCTCGGGGCGACTTTCACGGCTGAGCTCTCGCTTTCTTTTTTTTATTATTTAATAGAATCAATTTTATTTTATTTTTCAAATGTTATTTTATTGTGATAAGAACACAACATGAGATCTACTCTCTTACATTTTTAAGCGTACAACGCAGTATTGTCAACTATGCGTGCAATGTTGCACAGATCTCCAGAACGCTTGCATCCTGCATGACTGAAACTTGATACCATTCCTCAGCAGCCCCCGTTCCCCTCCCCCAGCCCTGCAGCCACCTTCCCCCGCTGCTTCTGCGAATCTGACTCCTGTAGATCCCTCCGGAAGGGAACCCGTGGGACGTGTTCTGTGATTGGTTAGCTTCACCGGGCGTAGTATCCTCCAGCTTTGTTGGTTCCCTGAGGGAACCGAGAGGAAGGAGAGAAGCATTTTCCTGCAACAGAGGACCCATCAGAAGAGGGATGGGGAGGAGCGTGAGAAGGTTTGCTCAGGCACGCGGCCTCCCTGGTCCCAGGACTCAGGACCCTATGCTCCATCTGACTATCCCATGCGGGGGTACCCCACTTGAGGAATGTCCCAGAACACCCACACAACCAAGAAAAGAGGGGAAGTACAGCATATGCAGTGAGGAGAGGCAGTGAGAGCAAAGCTGGGGCCCCGCTGTGGCGACTCGGGGATCCTCCGGCTGGCCCGGCCCCGCCTGGGCTCACTCCCTCGCTGACCTCCTCTGTGCTTCCGCCAATGCCTGCGCGACCTGCAGAAGCCAGCTAACAGCGAGAGGCCCTTCGTGACCCTAATATGAAGACAGCACCCCGTCAGTCTCTATCGCTTTATTCTGCTCGGTTTTCCTGTGACGTCATCCCCTGATATTACTTATTATATATTATCAAATGAGAATAGAGGGGCCAGAAAAATAAAGGATTTTTGTTTAATTCTTTTTCTAATTTCTGCAGTATCTTAGAAGGTGACATTTAGTAGAATGTCATGCTTGATTGACGTTTGCTTTACTGAGAGGACAGCTTTTCCTTTCCCATCTGTGTCCCAGGCCAGGTGTGGACTGAGCAGATGGAAGGGAATGCAGTGGTCAGAGCCAGCAGCAGATGGCGCTATAAAGGCCTAGGGGCTTAGTTCATGTGCTCTGCTTCTGTGGCCTGGGGTTCACGGGTTCAGATCCCAGGCGAGGACATACACACCACTCATCAAGCCATGCTGTGGTGGCAACCCACATACAAAATAGATGAAGACTGGCACAGATGTTAGCTCAGGGCCGATCTTCCTCAAAAAAAAAAAAAATACGGTTTATTAATTAAAGAAAACACTAATAAGAATGAGTACTAAGTTTTGGACAAAACTGAGGCGTCTGTGGGGACTGCTGGTTTTGTAGAAAGCACTCGAGGCTTGCTAGAAGACTCACCACCATCCCCCTCTTCTGCCTCTCACCCCTAAACTGCAGGAAATCCTAGACTGAAGAGGTCAGTGCCAGTGGCCAGGAGAGCGGAGCCGCCCCATTTCCCACCCTCACTTCAGAGGGGGAGGATGGCCCGCCACGTCCTCCGCCTTTGCTGGGATGCTGCACGAGGAAACATCCAACACCTTTGACAGGCGCTGTCTTGAAAAGGTCTTGTTTGGAGAATTCTGCAAGGCCTCTGGGAAAGTGGAGACGGAGAGTGGATGGCGCAGGCATTTCGATGGCTCAGGGCCTTAGAGTCCTTCTTAGTGACGAAGGCGTTTATACCTTGATTTGGTTTTAAAACCTTTCTTTTTATGGCTGGTCTCTTTGGGGAGAAAGTGATGGAATGTGCATTTGGGACGAGGCTCTTCTTTTCTATAAAATCTCCGAACAACTTTGGTGTTTTTTCCAAGTGGAGAAGGATGGGAAGGTGCACTGGTCAGTGTTCTCCAGAGAAACAGGACCAGCAGCGTGTGCATGTGGAGAGAACGAGACTTGTTACAAGGAACTGGCTCACCTGACTCTGGAGGCTGGCAAGTCCAGATCTGCAGTGGGGCCGGTAGGCTGGAGGCCCCGAGAGCCGACAGTGCAGATGAAGTCCGAAAGCCACCTGCCGGAGAATCCCTGTCACTCAGGGAGGCCAGGCTTTTGTTCTGTTCAGGCCTTCAGCTGATTAGATGAGGCCCACCCCTGTTAAGGAGGTTTTCCTTAGTCTATTGATTTAAATGTTAATCTCATGCAAAAAGACCCAGAGTAATGTTTGACTGAATATTTAGGCACCCCATGGCCCAGCCAAGTTGACACATAAATTAACCATTGCCTTCCTCCCTCCCTTCCTTGATTTGATACTTTCACCAATAAGTGGTACTGAAAAAAACCCAGTTTCCCTTATCTTCAGCATGGAGGCTGTTTTAATGCGAAATCCATTCCTTTTATAATTATACACCATTTGATTTTGGTCCATTTATTGATCAAGGTACAGTACACTTTTTTAAGGTCTCTGATAACATTTTCATATACTGAACTGTCTCAATCTATCTAATTTTGGTACATTTTGGAACTTTCCATATAAAATGTCACACACGAATTTTATTTATGAATATGAGTATAATGCTTAACTATCCTCATAATCTAGAGGGTTTACAAGGACTCATCGCCCTGGTTCGGGAAGGGAAGGACTGGGCTGTAAGTCTATGCTCATAAAAGTGTGAACATTCAAGCTCATTTTTAAAAAAGACCATTCTGCATGGCAAAACAAAGCAACAATAACAAAACCCCAAAACAAAACACACACACACACCCCTGCTGACTTTGATACTCTACACCAGGGAGCTGGCCGAGGCAGCACAGGAGACACACGCTCAAATGCCCTCGGCATCCGGACAGACCACCTAACTCGGCTGAGCAGGGAGACGTGGCTGTGGAGGCTGCAGTGAGCCGCAGAGCGCACGCCGTCCCGGAGAACCTCACCAACGTCATCCGTCCTTCCCTGGTGGGAAGACGCCCCAGCGCGCACCGCAGAGGGACACGCAACATGCAAAAAACGGAATGAAGTGGGGAGTGACGTAACACATGGGAGGGAATTATGGAAAGTCCTAAAGGATTTTAGAGACAATTGCGGTCACCATCACACAAACCCAGAAGACCACTTTATCTTCAGAGGCAACTGGTTGAAGCTTTAGATGTTTCACAATCTAGTCAACAATAAACAGCAGGGGAAGTAAAAACATATTTGCACTGAGCTCTTGGCTAAGAGGGAAGGCGAGGTTGCGTGGTCGTCTCCAGCAGCCCTGGAAGGGACGGAGCTTTTCAGGTCCATGTCTTTGGCTTTTTGCTCTGACCGAAAAAAGGTCAACACCTTCTCCCGTCCTCCTGACCCACTGCCCAGCCACGATGGATCCTCTCTCCCAGACCATGTGTTAGCAGATATATTATCTGTCATTCTGGCTTCTATTTAATTTATTGCCAGGGAAGTCCACATGATTTTATCTGCAAAATGGGGAGGAGAGGAGAAAGCGTGGTATATCTTATGCTATTCACAGAAACCAGGCAGGTTTTGTTTCAGCCGTAATTCGATTGAGAACACAGAGAACTTTGACCTTAATCCATTTGGTGTGGTTTTAAAAGGAGCATTTTGTGCTTACTCTGAAGGTGTTTTTAACCTCAGGCTTGGTCAAATGTGACATTTTGTTCCAGAGAACAACTCATTTTGGAAGGCAAAATAGTTTATTTTATTTGGAGTTGAGAATAAGACATCCCTGCTTGAATCTCAGATCAGGCACGTACAACCCGCCTAACCCTGAGCCACTCACTTCTGCTCACTAAGCTTCCATTTCTGCACTTATGAAATAGGTGTCTCAACATCCCTTTCTGGTTCCCTTAGCCTTGCCAACACTTCCACAGGTAGTCTTTTCATTAATGTGCTGATTTTCAACCTTTGCTGACTGTCGGAATCACCCAAGAAGCCTCGGTCCCCACCAGGCAAGGGGAATTTGAAAGCTCCCAGGTGATTCTAATGGGCGGCTGTGGTGACAGCCACTGTGTTGAAGTCTCTCAACAACAACCACTGGATGTGACGTCCATTTTCTGCCTGGATCTCGGATGCAGATATTAATTCTTTGAATTATATCTCACATTCATTCTTACTAAGTACTCATTGAGCGCCTACCATCTTCAGATTCTGCAATAGGCTGTAGGGACACATAAATTCAAAGAAATTCCCTGTTTTTAAGAATTTTAACTAATGTGTAAAAGATGCATTTAGAACCTACATTCAAATAGCATAGACCTTGCCTTAAAAGATTCACATTGTTATTTATAATTATATTTGTCACTATATATTGCTCTTGTAGGGGAGGAAGACATTTCCTCTACCCGCTCTGGGTTCTTATGGCTGGAGAACGAATTAAATTCACATGAGACAGAATAACAGGAGAAAATTAAACAAAGCTTTACAACATGTATGCATGGGAGAGGCTCAGGCAAGCTGAGCAACTCGCTGACATGGCTGAAGCCACCACCTTAAATATCATCTTCAGCTAAAGACAAAGGAGGATATCGGGGGTGGGGGGAGTTGATCATGGGAGATTACCACACACAGTACAGTAAACAAGAGTCAGGTTATTATGCAGACTTGAGTCCTTGCCTTCCACATTGATAAGAGCTTCTAAAGATAAGGTCATCCCCCCTCCTTCCTGGTACAGAGAGGGAGACACATTTACAGATGGAGATTTCCTTTACAATGTAAATGTCTGTCAATGGAGGGTAAGCAAATTCTACTTTTCAAAGTTTCTTTCCTGTCTGTGGTTTTTAAAAGCAACCAGCCCAAAGTAATCCTCATGCCAAAGAGGCATATCTTGGGGTGGCCAATATCAGTCCCCCACACTCTGAAAATATATTGTAGACAAGAAGAGAAGGAAAGGAAAGAAAAAGTACATAGATTGGGAAGGAAGAAATAAAACTTTGCTCACAGATGACATGATTGTCTACAAAGAAAATCCCAAAGAATCTACAAACAAACCCAACAATAAACTCCTGGAACTAAGTGATTTTGTCAAGGCTGCAAGGTTGCAGAGTACCAGGTTGATATACAAAGGTCACTAGCTTTCCTATATAGCAGCCGTGAACAAATGGAATTTGAAATTAAAAACTTAACACCATTAAAAAAGAAAAAACAATTTAACTATGAGAGGTGATGGATATATCAACTAGCTTGTGGTGATTATTTCATAAATGAATGTCACAACATCAAGTGGTTCCCCTTAAAGGTATACAATTTTTATTTGTCAATTACACCTCAATAAAACTGGGAAAAAACACAATACCATTAACATTAGCACCAAAAACAAGAAAGAAATACTTACATAAAATTTAGCAAAATATGCACAAGATCCATGTGAGAGAAACTACAAATCTCTGATGAAAGAAACCAAAGCTCCAAATAAATGGAACTTCATGCTCCTGGACAGCAAGACTCAGTGCTGCTAAGATGTCAGTTCCTCCCAACTTGGCCTACTGAGTCAACACAATCCTAAGAAACATCCCATCAAGCTATTTTGCAGTCATCTACAAACTGATTCTGAAGTTTACATGGAAAGGCAGGAAAGCCCCAGAATAGCCAAAATATTGAAGAAGAAAAACAGAGTCAGCGACTGACTTTGCTCCCACTTCAAGTCTTTCCATTAAGCTGCAGGAATAAAGGCAGTGTGGTATCGGTGAAAGAGCAGACAAATAGGTCAACAGAACAGAATAGAGAGCCCACAAGCAGACCCCCATAAATATAGTCAACTGACCTTTGACAAAGGAACAAAGGCAATTCATTGCAGAAAGGGACAGGACACCCTTTTAAACAAATGGTGCTGGAACAATTGGAGATTCACCTGCAGAAAAAATTAATCTAGACACAGACCTTACATCCTTCACAAAAACGAACTCAAAATGGATGATAGAGCTATACATAAAATACCAAGCTATAAAACTTGTAAAAGATAACATAAGAGGAAATCTAGGTGACCGTGCATGTGGCAATGAGTCTTAAGACAACACTGAAAACATGATCCATGAAGGAAAAAGTTGATAAATGGGACTTCATTTAGGCAAAAAAAAACCCCCTCTGATCTGTGAAAGATACTGTTAAGAAAATATGGAGGAACCTTAAATGCATATCGCTAAGCGAAAGAAGCCAATCTGAAAGGCGACATATTGTGTGATTCCAACTGTGTGACATTCTGGAAAAGACGGAACTGTGGAGACAGTAAGAAGATCAGTGGTTGCCACGGGTTGGGCAGTGGAGGGATGAACAGGTGGAGCTCAGAGGATTTAGGGTCAGTGGAACTATTCTGTGTGATACTATAACGCTGGATACGTGACATTATGCATCCGAGGAAACCCACGCTTCGTGTACAGCACAAAGACTGAACCCCAAGCCAAGCTATAGACTCCAGCTAATAAGAATGCATCAGTATTGGTTTATCAATGCTTACAGATGTGCAAGATGTTAATAACGGGAAACTGAGGATAGGGTGGGGGGGTATATAGGGACTCTACTTTCTGCTCATTTTTTTCTATAAACCTAAAATTGCCCTAAAAAATAATGTGTACTCATTTTAGAAAACACACTACGGAAGTGTCACAGGCTCCACTTAATGAAATTATTTCTCATGAGCATCTAAAATTTTGAAAACCTTTATTAATAAAATGTGATTAATTAGAAATAGTAAAATATGCAAATGAAGGCGAGGTCGGGGAGCATTAAGGGTCACTCGCATCTCGGGAGTAGGGAGCTGTTAGGCACTACAACAGCAGGAACATTCGAAGTCCTACCAGGTTGGGGTGGACCTCGGCTTTCCCACTGCTGACGGGTGTCCAGTCTAAGTGCGTTCGTGGAAATGTCCTGAATTTAGTTTTTGGAGTCACTGGAAAGACCAATTCTTGAAGGTCTGACATCGGACTGCATAAAAAGTAGGTAAGATAACTTTGGGGGTATCTCATGAAAGCCTCTCCAAATTTTATTTTCCTCAACAGCAAGCAAGGGTGAGGGAACGGGTGATTTGAAAGGTTCATTACAATTCAAATAATATGAATCTTGGATATTTTGGGCACAGTAGGAAAAATAATTTACAATATGTTTAGGAGGTAGTGAGTCTCGGAGTTAACACTCAGGAATGGAATTTTAAATTTCTCCACTGATCCCTTACAGGTGGGGCTGGCAAACTTGTTCTGTCAAAGGTCGGGGAGCAGGTGCTGCACAATTCCGGGCCTTACTGTCCGTCCGAACAGCTCAGCTCTGCTGTTACAGAAGAAAGCGGCCACAGACCCCGACCGTTTGTCCTAAGAGAGGACTGGGCAGTGGGAAACGGATGATGGCCTGTATCCTAACAGGGAGAGCCCAGACTCTCTCAGGAGCTGCGGGCTGACCTGTGAAGCAGCTCAAGCCCTCTCTTTAGGTATAAATGTAAGTTTATCAGTTGTAATTTGTCATAGTATCACAGAAAGGTGGTGCCTTAGAAAACATTTTTTGAATCCACGTAGCTAAAATGAAGCAGAAACCCATTAGTGTTTGAGTGAGGCTGAAATGAACACCTCCCTCACCTGAATGGCCCCTATGGACCATTTCCCATGTGGCACCAGATGCATTAGGTGATTGCTTAATTTCCCTCCCACACTCTTCTGCTTTGACTGTGTATTTAGCTTAAGAGTCTCCCTCTGAGAAGAAGATATGCCATTAAGGAGATTAAAACTTGAGTGATAAATGCCTGGGATTTGAGACCTGTTCTCAGAAGATAAAAGGGCTCGATCCACGTTGCCCAGGAAGCTGGACAAGGATACAAATTCCAGCACCTCTTTCAGCGCCCGCCCTTGTGTGGCATATGAAGAAAGTTGTGTCTAGCATGACATGGTTCTTCCTGTTCCATCCCCAGCCTCCTCCCGAGGGACATGAAAAGGTGCTAGAAAAACACAAAACAGGGGAAAAATAACTTGGCTTCAAGCCAGAACAGAGAAACTACTGCGGAGAGGAAGAAAACCTGAAAACAAGCTGGGCACATCGACACCCACCACACTCTCCTGGAGCCAAGGGCAGAAATACAGCAATGTGGTAAAAACATTAGGATAACACTAATAAGTCACCAGAAAACTATGAAAAAGATATTTCCTCTGCTTGGAATATGCAACCAAGAAAAACTAACGTGAAACAGGATTGTATAAGTGCCCGGGGGGACGAAGGAGTCACAGCAGATGGTTCTCGGTCTCGTAGTTAATTGCTGTAAATGAATATGAGTGTTTTGTCCTTTAAAATTTTAAGTCCTGTCTTGTAACCACCATATGGTCCCCTGTCATCTGCATAGTTACCTGTCACTTGAGCAGTGACTTATTTATTATACTCCAAACAATATTTGCGGAGTGAATGATGAATTGGTGCTAGTAAAAATGCTCATCAGAACACTGTTTCTGAAAGTGACTGCTGTGTGTCTCACAGCGTCACCTCACGTCCCTGAAACCTAAAAGCCGTGAAATAAAGATTTGCCCCAGAGCAAAGCATGGAGCAGATCTGCTCTGATTTTCCAACATCAGCTTCATGGCGATCTTCTGTGCTTATTCATTTTTCCCTAATTTTGCACACGTTGAAGAAAAGCTTAGCCTAATTATGAAAACTCATGCAGTCCCCTCGCCCCCAGCAGCTCGAGCCCTTGTTCCCAGGGCCAATGTTTGGCTGTCGTTCAGCTCCCACATCGGGCCCTCGGCGGAGGGCAGCGGCTCGGTTCCAGAGAAGCTCCCTGTGCACGTGTCATTCCGTAAGCAGAGTTTTGTTCCTTTCTTGGAGAGGTGGATTTGTGCGAATCAGGAGTCTTCCTTGCTAAGACTCTCAGCAAGGCTGCGGCTGCCCCATGGGCGCCGCACTGCGATTCCTAAAGCCAGCACTGGGTCACCTGAGGGAGCAAGTAAGATCTGACCTCATTCTGAGAGCAAGACGCCGAGGTAGCTGCTTGCACGAGGGGCCCAAGCGATTCCTGTGCTTCTTGGTTGAGGGGAGGGACCCCGGCCGCGGGCTGTCCTCCTAGAGGCCTTGTCTCCTGCGGTCAAGCTGACAGAGGACGGTTCTCGCCTCGTTCTGTGCTGCATTCATCTGCGTAAGGGAGTTTCTCCTTTTTCCTCCGAGGAAGAAGGTAAGGAAGACGGGAGAACAGAGGTAGGAGAAGAGATCACACCACTGTGGCCCCTTTCTCAGCTTGGGCACGAGGGAGGGTACTGCCAGGGACACGGCTAATTTCAAGTCATGCCACCACGTGTCGGCCACACAAAGAACCTCTCCCATGGCTAAGATGGACCACGCACCTCCGGAAAACGTCATCTAGAAAAGAACGTTTAGAACTTCCAGGGAAAAGTGGCTGAGTCACTTCTCTCAATACCCGATGACAAGAACGTGAGAAACACAAGCACCAATGATCGTCAGCCAGCTGCGGTGCGGAGGACAAGGGAAAACAGAAGGCCGCCATCTCTGAAAAGTCCGAGAGAGAACCAGACCGCGGGCTTGGTCTGGAGAAGCCCCTAACCTCAGAACACTCCCCCAAATAAGGAGGAAGGAGTGGATGAACAAATCTGAGAATCTTCTTGAATGCCCCTCTTTCCGTCACCCACTATTGGGAAAAGGTGGTAAACGGGGGAAAGATGCAAAGAAACCTGACAGGGGAGAGGCCCCCGCTCTGCCTGCAGGGGAGGGTCCGGGGCAGCCGGGCTCTGAGCTCACTGTCTGTGCTGCTTCAAGCTGGGAGGGAAGTGGAGAGAAGGCCAAATTACTCCTCACGCAGATCTAACAGTTCTCACGAATGAGCAGACACCTGAGGGAAGGGAAGAGAAACAAGAAACAGAAACCATCCGCTCCCTGGAAGAAGCAGAGACACTGGCGGGGATGGTGGTTCAGCCCCAGCCGGGAGGGGATGAGCCACAGGCGCCCACGCGGACCGAGGTGAAGGCTCCCAGGTGGGTGAAAGGAGGCCGCGCCCCAAACCTGAGGATCAGTCTGTGGTGATAACCGGCTCTGGCAGATGATTTAGCCAAACCCAGAAGCGATGGGAGCCAGGGGAGTCTCGGCCCAACTGAGCTGCCCCATCCTGAGGTGGCCACACCGCAGGAAGGCAGGAGGACAGAGTGGTGGCCATGTCCCGTGCCCGCTGCCCACTGGGAGTGGACAAAGGCAGCTGTCCGGGAGGCGGGGACACTGGGACCCATTCCCCAGATTAGAGCTGCCTCAGGTAGACAAGACTTCAAGATGGCAAAGTAGGGACTTCCCAAACCCCTCTATTCTCTTAAACCTTAAGAAAGCAACAAGGAAATTAAGAACAGAAATGGAAATTCCAGCTTAAATAACAGAAGAGAACACCTCTGATACCAAACCTCAGTATATGTGTGGCCAGGCAGCCGAAGGCACGGGGAATTCAGAACCCGAGAGCACAAACATGAGAGACCCGGCCTCACAGGAAGCTTGGCAGCAGGAAAATGGGCGGAAACAAGCCAGCTCCCTGTGGGGTGCCAGCCAGCAAGGCTCGCTGAGTGTCACAGAAGTATTTGATGAGAAAACGCTAGAGGAAATAGTTATCTTGATGTTAGCTCTTTGAAAATACAAGTCCTGTGATGGCTACAATGAGTAACAGCAGAAATGGAGCAGAGCGGTGGGAGGACTGTTGCTTTCTGGTTGCTATGGGAGCACGATGAACAGAGAAGGAGCCAGCAGCCTGGACTCTCCTGTAATCACAGTCTTATCTTCAGTGTTTGCAAGATCTCCCAGGTCAGTGGCTTTCAGCCTGTTTTGTACTGAACCATCAGTGAGAAATATGTTTTCTCTTATGGACACACGTACAGGTATGTTTGCATTACTAGAAAAATTTTCACTTAAAAGTACATACTCTTATTACATAGGATGCATTCTGATGTTTTCTGTATAATTCTATTCTACTTTATTTTATTATTTTTTTTTTGGTGAGGAAGATTGTCCCTGAGCTAACAAACATGCCAATCTTCCTCTATTTTTGTATGTGGGATGCTGGCACAGTGTGGCCTGATGAACCGTGTGTAGGTCTGCATCCGGACCCTAACCTGCAAACCCTCGGCTGCTGAAGCAGAGTGAGCCAACCCAACCACTAGGCCACCAGGATGGCCCTGTATTCTGCTTTATTTTTTAAATGCAGCTGTGGTGATAAGATCTTAAGATGATCCCCAATGATCTGCACCCCCGGCAGTTGACACCTTTGTATAATCCCCTCCCCTTGACTGAGGGCAGGACCTGCAACTCATCTCTAACCAGTACAATATGACCTGGTGGGGGAAATGCAAATCAAAACTACAATGAGATGTCACCTCATGCCTGTCAGAATGGCTATAATTAACGAGACAGGAAACAACAAGTGTTGGAGAGGATGTGGCGAGAAGGGAACCCTCATGCACTGCTGGTGGGAGTGCAAACTGGTGCAGCCACTATGGAAAACAGTATGGAGATTTCTCAAAACATTAAGAATAGAACTACCATGTGATCCAGCTATTCCACTGCTGGGTATTTACCCAAAAAACATCAAAACACTAAGTCAAAAAGATATTTACACCCCTATGTTCAATGCAGCATTATTCACACTAGCCAAGACTTGGAAGCAAACCTAAGTGCCTGTCAGTGGATGAATGGATAAAGAAGATGTGGGTGATATATACACAATGGATATATACACAATGGAATATATATACACAATGGAATACTACTCAGCCATAAAAAAGATGAAATTTTGCTATTTGTGACAACATGGATGGACCTTGAAGGTATTATGCTAAGCGAAATAAAACTGAGAAAGTTGAATACCATATGATTTCACTCATAAGTGGAAGATAAAAACAATAACAAACACATAGATACAGAGATTAGATTGGTGGTTTCCAGGGGTGAAGGGGGGACGAGGAAGGCGGAAGGGGTGACAGAGCATGTGTCTGTGGTGACAGATGGTAATCAGTCTTTGCATGGGGAACATGACGTAGTCTACACAGAAACTGAAATATAATAATGTACACCTAAAATTGATATAATGTGATAAACTAGTGTTGCCTCAACAACAAAAAAATACACCTAATACTACTTGAAAGAAAATTCAATAAATTTTCTAATATCTGAAAAAGAAAGAATACGATATGGTGGTCATATGCCGCCTGCTTGATGACAGTACCTCACACATGGCTTCTGTCTTTGCAAACTGGGGCAAGAGAGTCTCCTTGCTGGGCGGGTGAAGTAAATGGCCATGTTGACGAGTCCTGGGTGGCAGGGGAATGTGCACAGTCTCAGGACTCGAGAACAGCCTTTAGCCAACAGCCAGCAAAAATCCGGGGCCCTCAGCCCTGCGGCACAAGGAAACGAACCCCACCAACAGCCTGAATGAGCCCAGAAGCGGATTCTTCCCTCGCCGAGCCTCCAGATGTGACGGCGGCCCTGGCCAACACCCAGGTTGCAGGCTGGCGAGATGCTGAGCAGAGGACCCAGCAAAGCTGAGCTCGGACTCCTGACCCACAGAAACTGTGAGATAACAAATGTGTGTTGTTTTAAGCTGCTATTTTCGTGATAATTTGTTATGCAACGATGGAAAACTAATTCAGCAGGTCACAACCCATTAGCTGGAGTTCACGATCCATGCACGAGCTGTAACCTGCAATTTGAAAAAACACAGACTTAGTTAAGTAAAAGCCACAAATATTTCTGGACTCTGTAGGAATGTGACCTTGTGATGATAACAAATCCCTCAAGCGTATTTTTTACAGGAAATTGAAGATATGTGCCTAAAGAGGAAAGCTAAACAAGTGCAGCACACAAGCGTTTAAAACTATGATTCAATAGCTTTTCTTGAACAAAAAGAAGAATAAAATCTGTGTGTTAAAAAAGAAAATCATGTTATGGGGAAAATGATATAGGAAAATCATCAGTGATTCATTCCCTTGTACAGTAATTAGACCTCAGAAACAAAGAAACAATAATTTGGACATCTACTCAAAAAGATCAAGTGGCTTAGAAAGTGTACAGTCATAAGACTGGGTTCGGAGTGCTCACCCACCACGGCAGAGCCTGCCAAGTGTTCAAGAAAATCTCATTTTCTCTTCCTCCTGGGCCACGGCTCTTCTACGGCATTTCTCAACACCCCCTACAGGAAGGGGCCATTGACCAGATCTGGCCACAGGAAGTTGGTGGAGTGATGTGTGCTGTTTGAGGCCTGGATGTTAAAGAAGCAGCTTTGCCCTCTCCTTACTCTCCCCATCTGCCAGCTGGACACCAGTGAAAACTCGACCCTAGAGACTGGTGGATCCACATGATGAAAGAAGCCTAAGTCACTGAATTAGCACATGGAATTGTGCTTTATTAATTAATTGTATAATTAAATTAAATAATTATAATTTATTAATTGTGCCAACCAGAAACATCCCCTTCATAGCATTTTGTGATAAAAAATAAATGTTTATTCTACGTTTACTATAGCGTCTTTGGGGGTCCATTTTTACAGGGGTGGGCATTACTAGCACATCAGCATTCAACAGTAGAAGGAGTGGAGCTGTGCTTATGAAGAACGAGGGAAGAAAGCACGACCCAAGAATGTTATAGTCAGCAATTAGTTACCCATGCGTACACAGAACACACACAGATTCTCAAGCATGAAACAACTCAAGGAAGACGGTTCTCCATGGGCCTTTAAAAAATAACCTATTGGGGAATGATTTTTAATAAATTAAACTCCAACAGAGAAATTATAGCAAAGGATTGACCATAAGTACTGAAAACACTTAAATGCAGAGTTGAAATTTTACAGTGAAATAGCAGTTATAAGAAACGACAGTGGAGGAACAACACTGTAACAAAACCTCGGAGGTAGAGCAGTAGAGAGGCGGGAAGTTGTTCAGATTCGCTACCTCACCATCTTTTATAGCAGGTGCCATAAAGATATTTTCAAAGCTGATAACTCAAGCAATTATATAGAAACAAGTTTATCTATAGGCATAAAATAAACAATAAAAAACTGGGAATCATATCATAATAAAGAAAAATGAGTGGTAGAAAGGAGGAAGACTAGTGAGGGGAGGTGGGAGGCAGTAAGAGGGTATTAACTGCCTCATTGTTCATACAAAGTCTACGTTTTCTAGATGCTATCTAAACAAACAAAGAATCAGGTAATTATACAAAGTAACTGGTACAAAGGTAAATCTATAGTTAAAAAGAAATCACAAACTTTATAAAGTATCAAAAACATTTTAAATAAAATAAAGGCATACAAGACAGACAAAATAAAATACAGCACATACAGGAAAGATGATTTTTTTAGAAGAAACAGTACACAAGAAAAGTTAACATACCATGACAGAGCCGAGACCAAAGGTATTTGCCATAAATGCTGATCAAACAAATTTACTCATTTAAAAAATCTCAGAAGGATATTAGGAAAATTGGATACCCACATGCAAAAGAATGAAGTTGGACTCTTATCTCACACCATATACAAAAATTAACTCAAAATGGATCAAAGACCTAAACATAAGAGCTAAAACTGTAAGACTCTCAGAAGAAAAGAGGGGGAAAGCTTCATGGCATTGCACTTGGCAATGATTTCTTGGCTATGATGCAAAGCAAGGCAACAAAAGAAAAAAGAGATAAATTCACTCTATCAAAATTAAAAACTTCTGTGCATCAAATAACACAATTAACAAACAGAAAAGGCAACCTATAGAATGGGAGAAAATATTTGCAAATCATCTATCTGAAGAGGGGTTAATATCAAGAATATATAAGAACTCCTATAATTCAACAACAACAAAAAGACAATCCAATTAAAAAATGGGCAAAGGACTTGAATAGACATATTTCCAAAGTAGATGTGCAGCTGGCCAGTCAGCACACGAAAAGATGCTCAACATTTCTAATTACTCGGTAAAGGCAAACTGAAACCACAATGAGACACCATTTCAAATCCTTTAAGACGGTTACTATACAAAAAACCATAAAATACCAAATGTTGGCAAGGATGTGGAAAAACTGTAACCCTTGTGCACTGTTGATGAGAATGTAAAATGATGCAACTGCCGTGGAAAATAGTATGGTGGTTCCTCAAACTTTGGACACAGAACCATATGATCCAACAATTCCATTTTTGGATATATACCGCAAAGAATTAGAAGCAAGATCTTAAAGAGATGTTTATGCACCCATGTTCACAGCAGCATTAATCACAATAACCAAAAGGTGGAAGCAACCCCAGTGTTAAACGAAGATGAATGGATAAGCGACATGCAGTATGTACAATGGGGTATTAATCAGCCTTAATAAGGGAGGGAATTCTGACACATGCTACAGCATGGATGCTACAGCATAGATGAAGCTTGACCTTGTGCTAAATGAAATGTCAGTCACAAAAAGATAAATACTATATGATTTCACCTAGATGGAGTACCCAGAGTAGTCCAGTTAATAGAGATAGAAAGTAGAAGGATGGTTGTCAGGAGCTGAGGGGAGGGTGGAATGGGAAATTGCTTAATGGGAACAGAGTTTCAGTTTTTCAAGACCAAAAGAGCTCTGGAGATGGATGGCACAATAACGTGAATGTGCTTACCGCCTCTGAACTGTACACTTAGAAATGGTTAAGACAGTAAAGTTTATGTTTTGTGTACTTTATCATAATTAGAAATAATTTTAAAAAACTGAGATGGAATCACAAAGCAAAACCCAATGTATATGTCATATATGAGACAGTTCTAAACTAAAGTAACAAATAAGTCAAAGATGGGCAAAGGCATAGCTGGCAAATGACAACAAAGAGAAAGCAGAGGTTACAATGCTACCATCAGGGAAGGGGACATTTAGGACAAAGAACATTCAGTGTGATAAAGGAAGGCCATTTATAAATGACAGGAGTCACAGCCTATTGTACCAAATAGTCCAACAGAGGAAAATGTTACCCAAACCCTACATGACATACAGGCAGACACTGACAGGGGTATTTTGGAATTAGGAGAATTTAGTTCACTCCCATTAGTCCGTGGTAAATCAAGTAGGGAGAAGTAACAATAATTAAGTCTAAAAAAGCCTAGAGGACATAAAAGATAAGGCAGACCTAATTGACTCATGTAAGCCCTAGTCACCGTAACAAAGGATACACCTTTGTAAGTGCTTATAAGACAGTCAAGCAATTTAACCGTATATCTGGCTAGTCCCTCAGTTAGAAAATTTTAGTTGCATCATCCATCAGTTTCAAAATCTTTTCCCACAGTATATAACTATTTAGCCATAAATGAGATAATTGAACTATTGACAGTTTCTAATTTGTAAAGTAAATACAAAAGTTTTAGGGCTTTCTTTTTACTTCCCAGGCATATGTTTTTTGCATCTTTCTTTGAGCAGTGTTGCATTGAACCACAAAGATGGCCTCAGGAAAAACACAAAGGCTACGTTTGTTTTTTTCTGATCTCAGGTCAGTAAAATTAGAATCAGTTAAAAAGATTAGGAAAACCCCTGCTATTTGTATATTTTTCTAAAATCTCTTCATTCATTGGGATCAAAGAAGAAATTATGATAGCTGAGAGTTGATAGCCGTAGCATCAATACTAAAGCTAAAGCGTTGCTCAGAGAAAAGCCCACAGAATATTCATTTTCGTAAGCAAAAAATAATGAAAATAAATAATTTAAACATCCAACTCAAGAAGTTAGAAAAAGAACCATATTTAAGAAACTAAGGAAACTAGAAGGAAGAAATTTAAAAATATATAAAAGAGAAAAATGGTAAAACTAATAAATCTAAAATCAGCTAAAATATATGAAACAATATTTGAATACCTAGTAAATAAAATAGATTATTTCCTAGGAAAAAATATAAATGGAAACTGTTTAGAAAATGTAAACAATTCAAGTATCAAAAATGAGAGACTGGATACACACAATGAACAGACAGTTTCACATGTGAAGTCTACAGATCGTTTTTTTTTTTCAGATTTTTAAAAATTTTTCCTTTTTCTCCCAAAGACCCCGGGTTGGTACATAGTTGTGTATTTTTAGTTGCGGGTCCTTCTAGTTGTGGCATATGGGATGCCGCCTCAGCGTGGCTTGATGAGCGGTGCCGTGTCCGCTCCCAGGATTCAAACTGGCGAAACCCTGGGCCGTTGAAGCAGAGCGTGCAGACTGGACCACTCAGCCATGGGGCCAGCCCTGACAGATCTTAAGAACAGACAAACCAAAGGTATTTAAACAGTTCCCAAAGCATAGGGAAAAAAGAGAACGTTACAAAATTATTATGTAGTCAGCATAATGCTGATACTAAAATCTGAAGTGAAGAGCACCAAGAAATAGTACTCCAGGCAATGCCAAATATAATTACAAATGTGGAAACTCCAAGTAAAATATTAGCAAACAGAATCCAACAGCACTTCATATCATGATCAACTGTTTTCATAACTGGAATACAAGGATGGTTCAATAATGGAAACTCTATTAATAAAACTAATCATATTTATAGATAAAGCTGGAAAAACATACGATTTTCTCCATAGATGTTGGAATGAGATTTGATAAAATTTTGAAATCTATTTCTTCAAACCTCTTAATGAAAAAAAGAAAGAAAAATATTTTCTTAATAATTGATGAAAAAACCAATACCATATTTAATGGGGAAATACTGAAAGCTTATTAACAAGGTATAAATAAGACAAGGATGTCCACCATTTTTCAGTATTGTTCTGGAATACTAGATGATGAAAGAATTTTCAGCATGGAAGAAAGGAGATAGAGATGTAAGACAGACATTAAATGAAAACTTTATTGTCTTGAATTTGAATTATAAATATAAACTCATGATGTATTTTTAAGAAACAAAAAATCCTAACCTTATATCCTAGTTCCTAATTCTGTCCACTAAGTCTAGAAACAATGACCAAACCAGAAGCAAGGAGCCTCTCTAGCCCCAGACTATAGTCTTTAGTACCATTTCTCACTTCAATGAGCCAGGGCTGCGGAACAGAAGGCTGATTCCTGGTCAGGCACAGGAATGACCTGAAACATCTTGTCACACCAGATAGCAAAGAAGCGAAGTTGTATCAAAAGGGCTCAGGAGTCCCCTTGAAGAAGCTCTCGCTGACCAACGATGGGATAACCTGATCATCAATAACACAATGGATTGAAGCATATCGAATATGTTTAAAAACATTGGTGCATAATAATACTAAACAATACTAACACACCAAACTCTCCCCCCCCCCCCAAAAAAAAATACGAAGAGAAAAGAAATTTAAAAAGCTTACTGTCACCTCTGGAAGAAGGTAAAGGGGAAAAAAATCAGAGTTTTAAGCTTTTATCTCAACTTTTCTTTACAAATTGAAGCAGATGAGAAGCTAGTATTCCAGCCAATAAATTGAAGATAATGGTCAATAGGATTAGTCTCACTATTTTGCAATCCCTAATAAATTAATGGATCTAAGCAATGAGCATCAATGGCTGCCAACATCACAAGAAGAGAGACAATCAGACAGAATGGGCCTTCCAGTGGTGGAACACAGAATTATGAGACATGCCTGCCCAAATAATCAAGCCAGAATCCAGTTAAGTACCTACATCCGACTACTCATCTATCAGAAATACAGAGAGCAGAGGAAGGTATTAAGCATGATCAAGAGAACTATGGACTGATCCCACTTGTAACTATTAATACAAAAGTCTTAATAAGCTATTAGTCAACGGGGGCCAGCCCTGTGGCTGAGTGGTTAAGTTCACATGCTCCACTTCGGCAGCCCAGGGTATTGCTGGTTCAGATCCTGAGTGCGGACATGGTGCTGCTCATCAAGCCATGCTGAGGTGGTGTCCCACATGTCACAACTAGAAGGACCCACAACTAAAAATATACGACAATTTACTAGGGGGCTTTGGGGAGAAAAAGTAAAAATAAAACCTTTAAAAGATATTAGTCAACAGAGCTTATAGTGAGTTATAAAATCATAAACCACAGCCAAGTCAAGGATCATCTCAGTCATGTAAGGGTGGGTCAGTACCAGGAAATCTACAGAATAGTTAATCATATTAAAAATCAAAAAGAAAATCTACATGATTTTTCAGAATTCATTCTTGACTAAAGTCCTAAGTATAATAGAAACAGAAGAATATTTCAATTATTCAATAAGATATACATGTATATATAACTTAGTAGTGAAACATGCCATTAAAATCATGCATGTGTGGTTGTGCACTATCTCTATTAATGTTACTTTGATTATTAAATTATTATTATTAATTACTAGACAAAAGAAAGAAAGAAGATATAATTATAGGAAAGAAGAAGGCAAAAATATTTTTATTTGTAGATGATATGATTATATTCCTGAAAAACGTAAAAGAATAGAAATTTTATTATAAGGAAAAAAGAGTTCAGCAAGATGGCTGGATCATCACCATCTTCACAGTAACAGCTAACCATGTGCCAGGTCCTGGGCTGGGTATTTCTTAGACATGAACTTGTTTCATTCTCATAAACATTCTATGAGATAAACATTGTTATTATCATCTCAATTTTACAGATGTGGAAATCAAGGCACAAAGTTAATAATTTGCCCAAGTCACACAGCTAGCAAGTGTTGGAGCCAATATACACCATCAATGATGTTCATATTTGCAAGCAATACCCACTTAAAAAAATTTCCCATTGGAAACCCATGGCCAAGTGGTTAAGGTTCTGTGTATTCTGCTTCGGCGGCCCAGGTTCCCAGGTTCAGATACTGGGCATGGACCTACTCCACTCATCACTCATCAGCCATGCTGTGGGGGCATCCCACATACAAAAAATAGAGGAAGATTGGCACAGATGTTAGCTCAGGGCAAATCTCCCTCACACACACACACACACACAATTCCATTGATAATAACAACCTAATTAGAAATATCTAGAAATGTGTTCATCAAGAAATGAACAAGGGGCCAGCCCTGGTTGCCTAGTGGTTAAGCTTGGTACACTCCACTTCCGTATCCCAGGTTTGCTTCCTGGGTGCAGACCTACACCACTCGTCAGTGGCTATGCTGTGGTGGTGGCTCACATAGAAAATAGAGGAAGATTGACCATAGATGTTAGCTCAGGGCGAGTCTTCCTCAGCAAAAAAAACCCAAAAAACAAAAAAAAAAAGAACGAAAAAGAAATTAAGAGGACCTACATGAATAAAACTTTAAAAGAAAAGAAAAAAGATGATGAAGAGCAGAATTGCTGAATTATAGGTGACCTCAAGCCTAACTGGTTGTCTAGCCCATAGGTCTCCAAAGTCAAGTGTGAATATCAAACCTTCCATTTGGAATAAATGTTTGTGTGCATCTCTGACACAGTGAGGCAGTAGGGGGTCCTGAGAAATCAGTGTAAGTTCCCTGATCAGAGTGGACCCCACACTCATTCATTTGCTTTCAGCTCGTTGTAGCAGATTAAAGTTTGCCTAGCTCCAACTGAGTGAATTTATAGGTTCCATTCTTAAAATGAGAAACTTTACATTGAGAGTCATTGTAATGATATGGAGAACAACCAGGAAAGTCTTTTGTATTCATGGTAATTTGCAGATTATCTTATGATAAAATATTTAAACAAAGTTTTTAGCTTAGACGTTACAACAAAAAGTTACAATGTTGCTAAATTCTTCAATAACTAGAAGTGTCTCTGAGTAGTTCATTATCTGGAAGATATTTTCAAAAAATGATCAGGTGTCAATCTACTTCTTCAGGGTAAATTTCAGATTTTAACAATAAGAAAAAGGTAACCTCCTTTTTGAAAGAAAACTGATGGAATGAGAGTATTTTTGCTGCTGATACATAATTTTGCGTCATTGTGAAAATTCTTGTAACACTTAAAAAATGGGGAATGGAGCCTTTTTTAAACATGTTTTGAAATCTTCCAAATGAAGAACCCATTGATAAAAATTTAAAAAGTAAAACATTTTCTAATTAATATGCAAGACTTCTTGATTCACATCAGGAAAGATGAAACAGACTCCCTTAAAAACTTTGTAGATTCAGTGGATATGCTTGACCTCCAGGAGGCACAGCCAGAGCCCCACTTCCTCCGCCTGGATTCACGGGTATGTCAGAGAATCCTCTTCACGAGTGATGGAGACGAAAAACAAGTGCCAAAATAAGTGGAATCTAGAAGCAGAACTGCACACGTCTGTATCAAACAGTGCAAATTATACTTTTAAAAAAATGATGCACGTTCAATCACATTGCTCTACTATTAATATTTTCTAGTAAAAGCAAATTTTTTGTATCATTAAATAAAATGAAAATGTTTTAAAATAGTGATATTTCATCTTCAATTTATCCTTTCTCACTTCTGCATATATGTTATAATGTACATAATATATTAATGCAGCTGTATAGCTAAACACTTTAAAGATAATATATACAAACCTGTAATGAATATAAATAAATATATTGGGGTGCCTACTAGCCTTTTTTTTAACTGTCTAGAGTACATGACAGAATTTAGAGACTCCCATATTGACTTTCCCAAATTGAGAATTATTTGGGGATGAATCATCACCTTTGGCTGCCTGGCAGCCAGGCGATTGGTTGCTCATAAAAGTCTGACCCCCGAGACACTAAAAAGTGTGCCTTGTTCGTTCACTGGATAAAAGCAAAGTGAGGCATTGCACACACTCAACACCGTCTCTGCTGAGATGTTCGCATTTGACGATAGAGAAAAAGATCTAACGGATCTAATCACAGTTTTTCCAATTAAGATTCTTGTTTTTAAATTTGTATTTAATGATTTAAAAATCAACTTCTTAATAGTTTTTACTGATTAGTAATACTGATCATACTGAAAACAACTGGATTCCTATGTGAGTCCGTCTGACACTACACATTATTATTTTCATCGTTATCATTTACGTTTGCCTCTTGGCAGTGGGCCTGTAGGAGGCAGGTCCCTGACACACCACGTTTCCGATTCCCCTGTGGGAAGAGATTCTTCACCAGCAGGAGAGCAGCAACAGGCCCACCGCGTGATCACTAACCGCTCCCTGTGAAGGGACAAGCTGCTCCACCTCAGCTGCACGCTGGGATCACTGAGGGTCTGTAGGACGTCCTGATGCCACGTCATCCTCCCAGGGGGCTCTGAGGTCATTGGTCTGGGGATCAGCCTTTCCCAGCTCCCCAGCTGAAGGGATGGAAACAACAGCCCCAGAGCCTGGTTGACAGTGATCATAGTGAAGGTCACAGCACATCTGTCTGTCTGTCTGTGGGGGAGGCCGTCACTGGGGGAGCTGAGGCTCCCTCCCCACGCCAAGGCTCAGTGTCCCTGGTGCCCTTCAACTCAGGCATTAGTTTGATCTAGTTTCTACTACTATTTTCGGTTGTTGTTGTCTTTCATCTTTATGCCAAGCTCTTCTCAGGATTTAAAACGGTAGTGCAGGGTTAGCTTTTTTTATGAAGTAGAGAAAATATCATGAGATGTTTTCGTGATGCAGTAGAAGTCATAAAATGGAGTTGTGTGTTAGACACACACCGATCCTGGCTAATGGAAAAATAACAAAAGCTCTATTGCCTTCCATCTCCCTAAAAATAGTCAGCAGCTAAGACTTTGGAAATGCAGACGGAAACAAGAAAGAAAATCGTGGCTGAGGAACACAGGTGCCTTGAGTCACTTTAATTTTGGAACGGAATTGAACAGAGTTTACAGAGGAATCAGACGGAAAAGAGAATTGGGATCTTGACAAGCTGTGATTTATCCCCTTTTATGTTTTTAGCTAATAAAGCCAACAATTTAGAAGATTGTCACAATCTTGGAGTCTCATGACTTGGACATTCTTTTAAATTGAATTTCCAGTGAGATGCTCTAGAACGGGGGATGCTGATGCTACTGGTCCAGGCTGCATGTGTCGAGAACCACTGAGCTAGAAGATTATTGCAATAATCCAGGTGAGAGAAGATGAATCTGAAAGACGGCAACGGTGAATGAGGCAGGGGCAAATTCGAGAAGTATTTAGGAGTCAAGGTTAATATGACTGGATGATGAATTTGGAATTGGTGGGCTGGCTCCCAGGTCTTCACACTGACTGACACGGTGGGAAATACTCAAACCACAGATCTCGGGACGTGTAGAGTCAGTCTGAGGGGAGAAGATAAAGGTTCTGCTTTGGACCCATGGAACGGAGGTGCTAATGTGACGTCCACCGCAGGTATCCAGGAAGCAGTTTGAGAGATGGGTCTGGAGCGCTGAAGAGACATTTGTCCAGAGAAAGACTTGAGAGTCGTTGGTAAATGGGCTGGGTGAAGCCACAGACATAGGACAGATTGTGCAGGAAGAATGAATGGCCACAAGCAGTGACCATCCTTGGGGAGGACAGAGGCCAGATCTCTTGAGAGTGATGTTGACGTTGAGAGATGAAGTGAAGGAGGAAATCCTGAAAATTCAGGCAACTAAGAAGAAAGACGCAGAGGAGTGGAGAATGGAAGTCATGGAAACAGAGAAGCTAAGAATGAGGGTGGGAGGAAGTGGACACCAGTGCCAACTATCAACAGGAGGAGAAGCCAGAGAAGAACGGAACGTACCCAAGGATTTACTATTTTGGATAAAATTGGAGTCAGTGCCCCAGTGGTTCCGAGAAAGAGAAAGAGCAGAAGCTAGATTTCAAAGAGCGTTGAGCCAGAATGGAGGATAGAGAGAAAGGGGAGTGTGAAATAATTTTAGGAATTTGGCTATGAAGAAGAGATGAGGCGGACAATGTTCTCTTTAGTTCTCCGGATAAAATGATGCAATCGTGTTCATATCCTAAAGAACAAAGAAGCTGCTAGAGGAGAAGAGGCTGAAGGCACAGAGAGGAATTACACGGCTCCATGGATCATGCAGAGTGAGGTTCCTGCTGAAGTCCGGGAGGAGTGGGCTCTGGGAGCGGGGGGAGCACTGGCAGGGGTAGGAGCACCACCCACTGAACGGCAAGGAAGGAAGGATGTCAGGGTCACCCGGAAGGAGAGGGACACTTGAGAGAGTTTAACTGAAGAGACTGGACTAAAAGTATGGACAAAGGAGGGCGAGGAAACCTAGGGACAAGGAAAAAGTAAGTGACATTACCTCAAAGCTGAAGGGAGGGAGAGAAACGAGGAGGAGGTGTAACTGGAGCCTGTGAAGCCTACAGTAGGAGGCGTGGCTGTGTGGACAGAGGGGGCGTGGCTGTGTGGACAGAGGGGGCGTGGCTGTGTGGGCATGGGGGCGTGGCTATATGGATAGAGAGGGCGTGGCTGTGTGGACACAAGGGGCGTGGCTGGTGGTACAGGGGACGTGGCTGTGGATGACGCAGGAGGACTGCCTGTGGAAAGAATCTGCAAATTTGCTGGAAAAGGGAGCAAATGACTTGAGTGAGTAGGGAAGGGAGATTGACTTGGGGTTTCAGGGTTAGGAGTTGGGGCCGAGGTGTAGGTGGTAGGTGCTTGCATGGTTTTAATCTCCCCAGTCACCATCCGGGCTTTCTGGGGCGCAGGGGAGGGTTTGGGGTGGGGCTTGAAAGCTGTCAGCAGTTACACGTCAATAATGGGGTTAGACTGTTACAGCTTAAAGGCCAAGAATCTGATTTTCCTCAAACCTCAAAATAATCTCTCATCAGAAAGGTAAATGAATGATATTACCAGGAAGTTTGAAAAACCATGTTCAAAAGCTACCATGAAGCCTGGATACTTTTCCAGAAGGAAGGGCAGCCAACATGTGTAATCATCCATCAGGAGCCGGTCAGCACTGGCTCACACACCAGTCAGTGAGCTTATCAATGGGGGTCAGACCGAGCCCAACACAGTCCTCGGTAAACATAAGAAATCTGCTTGAATTTATTGGTCTAAGTGTGATGAGGACACCCTGAATTGTCTGATAAAGCCAATAAGTTCTTACTGATATGATCACAAGCCTTCCCGGTGGGTTATTATTTTATAATTTATAAAAACAGAAAGAAGGAAGACACAGTAGCTGGCTGCCCTCAGAGAGCCAGCTCTAGACTCATCTTCTCTTCGTTGACACCAGAAAGGATCGTTGGTAATTTCAAGCGTCTGATTTCAGTCTTTTGTTTTGTGTGTGGCAGAGTGCAGGTGTTTCTCCGGCTTCTCCCCTTGATCATAATTGCAAGCTGGCAGTGAGACAGAGAGAAGGAGAAAGAAACACAAATGCATTTAATGAAGCTAGGAGCTCTCTTCAGTCCCACACATGAAGAGAAGACTGAAAACTGCTTTAGCGGAACGCAGAGAACGAACCTTAAATGCCTGCTGAAGACGGGTTCATCCTGCAGAACATGGAATTGCTCAGGGCTTGAAGGCCTTGAAGACAGGAGAAGGGTGCGGACAGGAAAACGGTGGGAATGGGTGAAAGTCTGTGTGAAAACTGCAGGGCCCCGGGCCTCCACCCGCGCCTCCACCCGGGCCTCCACCCGCGCCTCCACCCGCGCCTCCACCCGCGCCTCCACCCGGGCCTCCACCCAGGCCTCCACCCGGGCCTCCACCCGCGCCTCCACCCGGACCTCCACCCGCGCCTCCACCCGCACGGGGGGAGCCACACACCTGCCCTTTTGCCGTGGGCTCTTTTCCAAAAGGCCAGAGTTGTTTCCCAAGCCTGGCTTGGCCTCGAGACTCGTTTTAACCGATAGAATGTTGTAGAAATGACGTGGTGCCAACTCTGAGCCCGGGACGCGAGGCCTCCTCTGGCCTCCACTCACTCTCTGGGAAGCCCACTGGCCTCCATGTGAACCAGCCCCTGGATGAGGGGGACAGAGGGCCCTTCCTGCCCCTTCACAGAACAAAGCATCTAGCCACCTGCAGCTGACCACAGGTTCATGAATGAGCTGGACAAGCCGCCCAGAAGAGCCTGTCCTGCATCGCTGACCCACAGGATCTTAAGCTAAATAAATGGTTGTGTTTCTTTAAAACCACTATGTTTTGGGGTGGAGTTTTTTTTCATGCAAAAAAGTTGACAGATTCACCTTCATGGGAAACTAGAAGTTTATTCTCTAGAGAAATTGAACCAGAAAGCCTCTTGACTCAGGGTCGCCAGGTAAGGCAGTGGGTAGGGGCGAGGTTTGGACCTGAGAACGTGGAGACTGATGAGGGGCGCATGCCTCTACCTAGTTCTTGCCCATGGCCCGGATCCAGGGCCCCAGCGTCAGGGCATTGTCTCCCAGGAAGGAGACCAGAGCAGCCTCTCTGCAGGAGCCCAGGGAGCCCAGAGGACCCTAAACAGAGACATGATGTGGGAGGACCGCGTCAACCTGCGCCCAGTGGGCTACGGCGTCACCAGACCCGAGGGGACCTTCCAGCGACAGCAAGAAAAGTCACAGATGTTAGAAAGCCCAGCTTCCAGCCCGGTCACACGGCCCTCCACCACCTCCATGCGGAAATGTCAGGCAACCTTCAGGTGCGTTGCTCCCAAATACTAAAGAACTTCCAAGTGCAGGAGAAGAAAAATCCTTCCTTTACCCTCTTAGGCTCAGTAACTGAGGCTTTTAAGCCAAACTGATAAAAGACAGATTAAGAAGAGAAAAAAACAGAGTTTAACTAGGCACGCAATGTGCAGACACATGGGAGAACCCAGTGATGAGTGACTCAAAGGGGTGGTTAGAATTTGGGGCTTTTATACCATCTTAACAAAGGGTGATAAATCATGGAGAGGTGACAAGACAAAGGAGAAGGCGTGTGGGCTTCTAGGGGCCGTAAACTGTGGGACAGGATATATATGGAGAAATTAACGGAAGATGAGGGTTGCTTAGTCAGCTTTGTCATGCAGACCCATCTCGGCTCTGACTTTCCAGTGATAACGGCTGTTGGTTGTGAGAATGGTCTCGGGAGCATCTTCAAAAAGGAGAGTTTATACCCACCCTTTAGGCAGAAGGGGGAGCACAGGGAGCTTTTCCTGAATCTGCCGTTTCTCAATTTTCTTCCACTCAAAATAACCCCTTTGCCCAAGTGGCCTGTTTGGGGTGGTCTCTGCTGACTCCCTTCACAGGGGTAACCAGATATTTGAAAAGAGCCCATAACATGAAAAGCAGAGAAGAAAACCATCATACAGGAAAAAGAAAAGGACACAAAATAGACATCAACAATGTGGACAGTAAAAGACAACTTCAGAAACACCTGTAATTAATATGTTCAGGGATATAAGAGAAAATACTGAACCAAGGACCAGATGCTGTGAAAGGAAAAATTAAAGAGTAAGAAGAATGCTAAGAAATTAAAATCCGATAGTGAAAATTAAAATTTCAATAGAAGCACTGGAAAATAATGGCAAATTGGTCTTCCAGAAGGTAAAATAAAAACTGACGGACTCTCGGAAAGAGGATGAAATGAGTAGATCAACCCGAGATTGACTGACGGGTATTCGAGCCAGGGGTGCTTGAGAAAGCGAGACAGAGAAGGCAGCTGGGGAGACTCACCGAAGAGCCATGCGCGTGCATTAACTCGGGAGGGAAGGAGCTGACCTTTCAAACTGGGAGGCCCACCAAGTCCCAGCATGCTGAATGCAAAAAGCCAGGGCGCCACTGTCAGCGCGAGCGATAAAGGGGAGCGCAAACCATTCCAGGGAGTGGGCTCCTTTACAAAAGAGCAGAGATAAAATGTTAGCAGACTCCTCGAAACTGTTAAAAATAGGAAAAAACCGTGATATAACCTCAAAATTCTGAAGAAAAATTATATTCGACCTCAATATTATACTGAATCAAACTATAAATCAAGTATGAGAGTAAAACAACTTTATTGTTAGAGCTGCAATGACTTAAAAATTTATCACCCAGACACCATTTTTCAGGAACCTACGAGAAGAGGTCTTCTATACAAGTGAGAGAGAATGCCAAGAAAGAGAATAACACGGATTCAAAATCAGGGACTCCCACGCAGGGGGTGGTGAAGAGAAGCCCCACGACAGTCCTAATGGGCAGTCCCAGGACCACAGTGGGGCCGCAGCTGAGAGGACACGTGCAGAGTCGAGGAGCCAGGGTGTGAGGGGAGAGAGGGAGAATGGGGCCGGCATATAATCTGATAATTTGGCAGAGTAGACAATTGCACCAAAGAAGTTAGAGAGTGAGACAGAGATTAGGATAAAGAAAAGCAAAGAAATAAAAAAAGTGCGGCAATGATTAACTCTGCACAAAAAAACGTAAAGGAACTGAATGCGTGATATACAGCTTGACTCACAGAGGGCTAGTATTCACATGGCTGCAATAACAGAAACACCACAGACCAAATTCCCCCAAAAGATGTTTAACTTATTGGGAGAGTGAGAGAGAGGAAAAGGGGGAGGGGGGACGTTGGAGACCTAAGTCCTCACATCCCATAATAGAAGGTCAGTAGACAGAGGGGACGTTGATGAGTCAAGACCCAGCGGACCCATTAGAGTCCGCCAATGCTGAAAGGCTGAAGACAGAGCAGACGCAGATTGATGATATATTAGAGCCAAAATATTCCACCTAAAAACAGCTGGAGGAACCTTCCACTAAGCACTGTGACTAGGAAATTAAGTGAACAGCAGACCGTCCAAAGGGTCACCCAAGAAAACACTTGGGCAGCACAGAGACAACACGGAACAGACACTAGTGTGTCTCCCCTCATTTGTCTATAAAAAGACCAAAACAAAATGCAAATGAACAAAAAACACATACAAATAAACATACCCCAGAACTTCTGGGGGTCATTCCCTCCAAACTAATTTAAGATGCTTCTTACTGCTCCTCCTATCAGAGGCGGCTCCCGTGGTGGACTCGCTTATCTGTGGGTCCTGTGAAAGTCTGCACCTATGACAGAGTGAGGTGGCAGATCCGACTATGGTTCTCAGTTCTTTAATCCCGCCCTGTGCCGTGTGACCTTCAGTGCAGGAGGTGTGCTCGCCTGCCCCTCTGAGGCCAGGCTTGCTCATGACTTGCGTTGGCTGCTGGAGTAATAGCAGGGTAACACAAGCAGAGGTCTTAAATGTTCTTGTACAATTTGGTTCGTGCTCCAGTGACCTACCAGGACAACGATATGCCATAGGTAGCTGCTGAACCAAGAAGACTGAAGACGCGGGGCAGAAGTGAAGCCGACCCAACAGTGGGAGCCAGGACTGGCTGCCCTCAAGCTGGAAGAAGAGCCAACCTGTAGAATCAGAATTGAGAACAAAAATGCTTGCACCTGTAAATCATTAAGATTGAGGCTGTTTGCTGCACAGCATTATAGCGGAAATAGCTGACTGAGACATATGGGAAATGTGCAGATTTTGGAATCATAACATCAGGATCTGTTCTTGAGTCTACCACTTACCACTTATGTAAGCTTTGGAGATAATCTTATCCATTGTAGGTCTCACTTGGTTTTGTTTTTCTTTTTTTTTAAAGATTGGCACCTAGGCTAACAACTGTTGCCAATCTTCCTTTTTTTTTTCTTTAAGGTTGGCACCTGGGCTAACAACTGTTGCCAACCTTTTTTTTTTTTCCCCCTGCTTTATTTCCCAACCCCCCCGGTATATAGTTGTATATCTTAGTTGCAGGTCCTTCTAGTTGTGGGATGTGGGACGCCGCCTCAGTGTGGCCTGATGAGTGGTGCCATGTCTGCACCCAGGATCCCAACCCTGGGTCGCCGCAGTGGAGCACGCGGACTTAACCACTCGGCCACGGAGCCGGCCCCTCACTTGGTTTTTAAAGTTGAGGTATAAGTCATAGACCATAATATTTACTCTTTTAAAGTGAACAATTCAGCAGTTTTAGCATATTCATGAAGTTGTTCAGCCATCATCATAATATAATTCCAGAATATTTTTATCACCCAGAAAGAAACCCCACATCCAACAGCAGTAATTCCTCATACACCTGTGCCCCAGCCCCTAGAAGCCACGAATCTTCTTTATCTTTATGGATTTGCCTTTTCTGGACATTTTATGCAAATGGAATCATACGACATGTGCCTTTTATGTCTGGCTTCTTAACTTAGCATGGTGTCTTCAAGATTCATCCACGTAGTAGTGTATACCAGTACCTTGCTGCTTCCTAAGGCTTGATGATATTCCATTGTATGGACACGTCACGTTCTGTGCATCCCTTCATCACTTCATGAACATTTGGATTGTTACCACTTTTATGGCTACTATGAATAATGCTATAAACATCTGTGCATAAGTCTTTGTGTGGACATGTGTTTTTGATTCTCGTGCATATTTATCCAAGAGTGGAACTGCTCAATGAGGTCAGGTGGTGTCAGTCCTTTGACTGAGTCTGTCTTCAGTATGGTGTTGGCTATGCTGGGGCTTTTTCTTTACATATGATTGCTTTTTGCATGTTGAACCAACAGTACACTTCTAGGATAAATCCCAATGGATCGTGGCACAGAATCCTTTTTACATGTTGCTGAATTCAGGTCGCTAGTATTTCTTTGAGAATTTTTGCAACTACATTCATAAGGGCTCCTGGAACATAGTTTTCTTCCCTTGTGATGTCTTTGTCTGGCTTTGGTATCAGATTAATGTCAGGTCATAGAATGAGTTGAGAAGTGTTCCTCACTCTGCTGTTTTTTGAAGAGTTTGTGAAGGAGTAGTGTTAATTCTTCTTTAGACCTTTGATAGAATTCACCAGAGAAGCCCTCTGGGCCTCAGTTGCCCCTTCTGAAAAAAAAAAAAAAGAGGGAACTTAAGTTGATGATGGTACTCATTAATTTTTTCTTCCTTGTCATATAAATATTTAATAATTTCTTCTTGAAAACTAGGTACGATGTTATTAAGATACTCAAGAAAAGGAGAAATGGCCAGTCTAGCCTCAGGCGCTGGTGGAGAAGCCCTAGCACCCGCTGTGGGAAGGGAGGATGCAGCAGCCTGAGGTCACATTGCGTGGTGGAGGATGGAAACTAGAGCCCGAGACGGCCCCGGGCTCCTGGCATGCCTGCTCCAGCCCTCGGGCTTGCTACTTAGCCTCGTGTGTCAGCCCTTCAGGCAGCTCCCCAAAGTAAACATTCCACTATTTTCAATGGTTATTTCAGAGATAACCTGGATGCTAACAATTCTTTTGAGAAACATTTGCTTCCATATAATCAGAACACAATCCTGATATTGCCAATCACTTTGGAGAAACTGTGGCAAATTTGGCATTTTTCTCAGAAAACTGGGCAAGCTATGTGGAAACCTTCATTCCACCATGATCTGCTTAGAGGGTGTTTGTGAAGTCACTTCAATACAAGGAATGTAAAAAAAAATTTATGAATCATGTTATAGTCCTTCATAGCCCCCAACCCCTATTAAAAATAATTGGAATTATTTTGAAATGTTTCCACTCCTACATAATGAACTTTCGACAAAGGCATTTTATGGTACTTGAATTAGATCAATAAGTTCTGGTCGATACCAAGGAGGGTGAGTTTGCCCAATTTGGCAGCCACACAATGGGACACCAAATGCTGCTGAATCAATGAAGGCTGCCGGAGTTCATCTCTGTGACCACGGTCAATGTCTCAGAGAAGTAAATCAAGATAAAATCATTTGCCAAAACCACATACAGAGTTTTCTTTTTAATATCTAGCAATTCTCTGATACTGAAGCTTCAATTTCTCAAGATGTTAATTTTGCCTATTAAAAATAGCCATACATTTTGGAGCTTAAGGTAAAAAATTTAACATTACATGTAACTGGGTCTAATCTATTTCGTTACTTTTTCTTTTTACTCACGGGGAAAACCAGGATATTTATAAAATCTACTGAAGAGATTAACCAGACGCCCCCTTTTCAGTCTCTGGCGTGCATCAGAGAGACCCAGCCCTCCCATCTGGATATAATAAGAATAAAAACTTAAAACCTGGGGTTTATTTTTACTTTAAAGGATCAAATCCTTGATTTGAAGTAAGAAAACAGAAGGTCAATTTATGGAGGAAGTTTTACATCCCCTGAAGCAAATACGAGTTTCTTTCAGTTTGGAAACAGTAACAAGCCGTGCAATCTGGAAGGCGAACAGGCTTTCTTCCTTTCAAGAACCCCGGGCGAGCCCCCCATCAGGCCAGCCCTGCTGCCCTGCGACCTGGAATTGTCCTCTTTTGGGGCTTGCCTCAGTCCCTGTTCCTTTAAACTTCAACTTCTGAAATTGACTTGCAAGTCCACATTTCAGGACATATGTATTCTGCTTTCTTAGGAGAAATTTCCCACTTCGCCCAGTGAACAACGATCGAATCTTCCTTTCAGGTTCACTGATACCCTTGAGGTTGATGCGTCCGGGGGAGTCTGTGTTCTCGGCCAAATTTCCATTTCGTAGATTTCCCTATGCTGAAATGCTTAGTCTATTCTCAAGAACTAATTTATTCACCCTGGAGTGCAAATGAGTAAAATTAAATTATTACCTCTGTCAAAGAGGTTTACAAGTTGACAAGGGGAAAAATCATTCTGTTTTTAAAAGTATTTGAGAACCCATAGTAAATGTTACACTCTGCCAGTTTTTAAAATCTCTATACTGCAGAATACAAGCTCTGTGAGATGTTAGGCAAAATATTGATATCGACCCTGATATCAGTTTTCCCACATTAAACCCAGCATATATGGGGTTAAAACCAAAAGACTCATTCCCTGCTTACTATCTGGCTTCCTGGCTCCAGAATCCACTATCCTCCATGGAGACAGACATCATCAAGGACAAGTACCTGGACTATCTCCTCCCGAAAAAGAGATATGGGCTGGTGGGAAAGCTGCTGACCAGCAAGGTCACAGGCTTCCTCCTCTCTGCAAGTGTCTCAAGGCCAAAGACAGGCTGGTGGGAAAGCTCCGACCAGCAAAGCCATATGTTCCCCCTCCTCTACGTAAAACCCCAAATAAAAACTCTTCCTTTTAGCTTTTCGGGGAGTTTGGGATTTCAGCGTTAGCTGCCCTCTCTCCTTGCTCAGCGCTGTGCAAAAATAAAATTCCTACTTTCTTCTGCCACACCTGGTGTCAGAGATTGGCTTGCTGTGCAACGGGTGAGCGAACTCACTTCAGGTTCGGTAACAATATCAGAAGACGTTTTACAATTTTTCCTGTGGTCAAATAAGTCGGGAGAGACTGGGTTCGAAGGAGACTTGAAGGACTTCTCTCGCGGGACTTCCCCGCCTGCAGCACCTGCCCCTGGCCCCACTGCGTCTCAGCCCTTCAGGCGGGCAGCACAGGAGTCTGGATGCTCACCCCAGACCAAGAGATGGGACGTAACAGTCAAAGATCACCAATGCTATCACAGCCCTTCCCACATCCATGTGGAAGAAATTCTAGAGGAAGAATCATGAGAATGGAGGGCACAAAATAATCACCGAATTAAGAAAAGAAAACGAGGTAGGTCTTCCGACTGAAACAGCTTTGCCCCTAGCCACTTCATGATGCGATTTCCAAAATGCCAGGACTGAAGGGCGCCGAGCGTGGCCCTCCCTGGTCAGGAGACGTTGTGCAAAGACTGGAAGGAGGAGAGAGAGCGCAGGGAGCAGACGCTGGGAGCAGAGCACCCCGGGGCGTGGGGACCCTCCCTGCCTGATGAGGAACAGCCAGCGTTGTGTGTGTGAGTAGAATGAAGGAAGCTTTCAGATCAGCGGAGAGAGAATGAGCAAGTCGATGAGAGGTTTTGGGGCAATGAGAGCCTCTGTAGAAGGTACGCATAGCCTTACAGTCCAGTGCACACCATACACACGGAAACACCTTCTGCGCGGGTTAGGGAACTACACGTCGCGACCCCCAGTTAAAGAGAGTCAATCAGGCACCTCCATTGACATTTGCTTCTTCCCCCAACCCCAGTAAAACCACAGAAGGGGCTTTTGAAGACACGGGCCTACAAGGAGAACAAGAAAAGAGGCAACACCACATTTTTGGAAGCTAGAAAGCAGAGTGAAGACTGGAAACTGACTTAGCAGAACTTGGAAAGCTGAACCGTAAGCCGGCAGTGGGGAAGTCCTGATTTATTGTACAAAGTCCCCAAATGCTCCGAAATTGGGGGAGCATCCTGGACCTCCAGAGGAAAGGAGAGGAGTGGCCTATAAATTAAAAGATGATTTAAAGTCTGTTTGAGAAGCAGTTGAACCCTCGGCTCCTACCCTCTGCTCCTCGCGTCTCTAACTGAAAGCTGCCGGTTTATTCTCTGGAGAAGGGAAAGCAAAACTTACCATGTCGGGGGACCCCGGCTGGTTTGACTCGAGACTCTTACCTGTGTTCTCCACTGTGGCCCCAGGACTCTCGAGCCAGGGTGTAATCTTCCAGGAAGAAGACTGAAAGCATATTCTTTGGTGAATTTGAACCAACCCAAGAGGAACGACCTAAATTCCTTAGAAATAGGGACTCTTCCTGCAAGACAGCTCTCCCCGACCACCCACAGGGAAGCCCACCGCGCACAAAGGACTCACACATCAGCAGGCAGCAAGAGTCCAGCCGCTTGAACAGACCCGCCAGGTGAAGGACAGGGACGGGAGCAGACAGAACTGGGGGCACAGAGGCTGCGCAGGAAAGAGAAAACTTCAAGAAAGCGTCAATATCCTCAGAGGGCTGAGAGAAAACATTACATCTGGGGATCAAGCAATAACAAAGGAACAGCTGGAGAACCATAAATTTAAAATAAGATAGCAGCAAAGTCACACGGGATCGATGTATCTGACAACATTAAAATTAAGGACTTCTGGGGGCCGGTGGGTGGTGCAGCAGTTAAGTGCGCATATTCTGCTTCTCAGTGGCCCCGAGGGTTCTCTGGTTGGGATCCCTGGTGCAGACGTGGCACCGCTTGGCAAAACCCATGCTGTGGTAGGCGTCCCATGTATGAAGTACAAGGAGATGGGCATGGATGTTAGCTCAGGGCCAGTCTTCCTCAGCAAAAAGAGGAGGATTGGCAGTAGTGAGCTCAGGGCTAATCTTCCTCAAAATAAATAAATAAATAAATAAATAAATAACAATAAAATAAAATTAAGGACTTCTGCTCATCAAAACACACCATCACAGGAGTGAAAAGCAAGCCACAGAATAGCAGAAAATATGTGCAATTTTATCTCCAATGAAATATTTATATCCAGAATATATGGAGCACGTCTACAAAGAAATATGAAAAAGATAGAAAAACAATAGAAAATTGGGCAAAAGGTCTGAAGAGACATTTTACAAAAGAGAATACTCAATGGGTTTGAAAAGGTGCTCAATTCAGGAAAAAGCAACTTAAAACCACAATGATACACCATCCACCAGAATGCCTAGAATGAAAAACAAACACACACACGCATTCCAAGTATTCGTGAGAATGCAAACACCTGGAGATCTCGACCCGGCTGCACGGAGTGTCATTTGGTGAAAACCCTTTTGGTGAAAAACTCTTTAGCAACATCTACTAATGCTGAACAGATGAATATCCTACGACCCACTAATTCTACTCCTAGTATACATCCAACAGAAATACACACGCATATTCACCAAAATACACGTGCAAGGACGGTCACAGAAGCACTATCCATAAAAACTGGCAACAATTGTCAACAGTACAAGGGACAAACAAAGTGTGGTTTATTCGTGCAGTGGAATACCATGCAGAAATGAGAAAGTTCACAAGACAAATAAATTTCATAAACATAATGCTAAGTGAAAGAAAACAGACACAAAAGAATAGGTTCCTGTGTGCTTCCATTTGTGAGAAGTTCAAAAACAGGCAAAACGAACTTATAATGTTAGAAATAAAGGATAGCTGTTTCCCTTAAGAAGGGTGGTGGCTGAGCGAGCACAAGGGAGGCATCTGGCAACATTCTTTCTGGAGCCAAGTGCTGGCTACGTGAGTGCTTTCGCTTTGTGAAAACTCATAGAGTTGGACACTTTTGATTTATGCACCTTTCTATTTGGATAAAATACTTCAATAAAAAGTCACTATATAAAAACATACCAGAAAGGTTGGAAATGAAGATATGGCACTCTCTCAGAAAGTCGAATACAATGACCACAGATTACAAACAGGAGGACCAAAAATTAAAAACGAGAGGACCAACTTCAGAAGGGCCAACTTCAAATAAAGTGAGCTTCTGAGAGTGAATTGAAAAAGTGGGGATGGGGGTGGGACATTAAAGAAATAATTCAAGAAACTATCCCATAACTGAAGAATTTGAATCACAAATTGAAAAGATACACCAAGTGTGATGGATAATAGGCCCCGTCAAAGCACCTCATTATTGGATTTCAGAACCCTGGGAATAGAAAAGCGATTTTACAAGTTTCCATAGAGAAAAAGTAGGTCGAATACAAAGAATAGAAATCAGAATGGCTTTGAAATTCTCAACAGCAAAATGGAAGCTAAACTTATTCTTCTATACCCAGCCAAGCTATCGATTAAATATGAAGATGGAATAAAGACATATTTAGATGTGAAGGGCTCAAAATATTTCCTTTCCATTCGCTTCTCTCAGGAAGCTGAGAGGATGTTCTTGACCAAAATAAGCAAATAAAACAAGAAAGAAAAAATATGATCTAACACTCAGGAATCAGTGGGTTCCAAGCACGAGAGAGGTGAAGGAGCCCCAGGATGACAGAAGGGAGACTGTGGGATGCCAGCCGTCGGCAGGTCTGGAGAACAACCATCCCGTGACAGATCAGAACCCTAGAACACATTTTCAAGAAGGTGATTTTGAGCTAATATATCTGAACACATCAAGAGAAGCTTTCCACAAATGAGGTAGAACTTGAAATTAGTAAGTAGTAACTATATGGAAAAATAAGTAAACAATAAAAGGCTGTTATTAACTCAGGAAAAAACGTAAAGTTGTTACAGTTTGTAGGGTGGGGGTCAAGAGCGCAGAATTGATTCTGGAATGCTTGGGCTTCAAATTCTGGGGTTCAAGTTCTTCTGCTTAAAGGCTGAGTTACCTTGGGCAAATCACTTGACCTCTCTGGGCCTCATGTGTAAAATCAGGGTTATTATAACAGTCTTAGAAGAGATTTATGAAAATTAAAATCCCTGGAGCCATGCCCAGGCCAGAGAAAGCTCTGTGTGAGTGTTAACTACCATCGTGTACATCATCAGCATTGTACGGCCCACGTTCACCTGGGAAGGGCGCGACTATACAGAAACAATGAATACTGGGAGTTTTAAAAAATTCTGTCCAACTAGATTGGGAGAAAGGGAAGACAGAAATTGCTGGTGGGGACAGGGAAGGAAAAGAGAAATCACTATCTTCCATGTGGGAAAGTCTTAGATACTTTTTAACACTGAAAAATAAAGAAATAGCCCTGTAAGCATGTTTGTTCGGGATATGGAGGCAGCTATCAAAGGAAGCGGCTAAGAGAGTTGACAAGATTGCTTTGTGGGAGTGGACACAAGAACTGTTATTCTGTGTGACAATCTTTGCAAAGTGTGTGCATATATACTTTAATTTTAAAAATTAAAACGAAGTTTTTCTTCAAAAAAAGAAATCTCCAGGACAAATGATTCCACTGGAGAATTCTACCCAATGTTTAAAGAAGAGTCAACACCAACAATACCGACTCTCTTCCAGAAAACGGAAGAGGGACAGCATCCTCCCACCTCATTTTATGAGACCAGTGTGACGCTGACACCAACACCAGAGATGGTGCAAAAGGGGAAACCACAGCCCCAAATCCTCCAACAGTACAGCCGGCCCTCCGGAGCCACGGGTGCTGCGTGCCCACATTCAACCAACCTCAGATCAAAAGGCCTGCGATGGCTGTGTCTGTACTGAACACGTACAAACTTTTTTTCTTGTCCTTATTCCCTAAACAATACAGTGTTACTATTTACAGAGCATTTACATTGTATTAGGTATGATAAGTAAACTAGAGATGACCTAACGTATACGGGAGGATGAGTGTGGGTTTTAGGCAAATACAACACCATTTCCAAAAGGAATGGCACATCATGACCAAATGGGGTTTATTCTAGGGACAAAAAGCTAGTCCAGTATTCAAAACTCAGTCAATGTCCTGGACCACATTAGCAGGATGAAGAAGAAATTTTACATGGTCATATCAACTGATGCAGAAAAAGCATTTGAAAAAAATTCAACATCCATTCATCATAAAACAAATTCTCAGGAAACCAGGAATAGAGAGGAACTTCCTCAACTTGATAAAGAACACCTGCAGAAAGCCGACAGCTGACATTCACATATGGCGAAGGCTGAAGGTTTCCCCTGGGATTGGGGACAGGACAAGGGTGCCCGCTCTCAACCCCGCTGGTGCACATGGTGCTGTGAGTTCCAGCAGGAACAACAGGCAAGAAGGGAAAGAAAAGGCACGCGGTGACAGTCGAGTCTCGTTACTTGCAGGAGTTACGTTCCATAAAGTTGCCATGAACACAGAGTTAGCAGGTGCCGAACTGTTGCTCCTGGGGGAAATAGAGGGATCTGTTCCTGCGAGCCTCTGGGCACAGCATTTTCGTCACCCAAACACCATTTGCATTATATGGCTTTTTGCCAATGTCCTTGTAAAACAAGCCCATTTCATCATCGTTGAAAGCTGCCCTTCCACGTAACTTTTCTCCTGTTAGCAGGTGCTTTTTAAATTCACCCCCAGCCTCCTGACCTGCAGAACCTGCCTCTTCACACCATCTCGCCTTTGGAAATGTGCGAGCCAGCCCGCACAGCTGGGAAGGGCTCGCTGTCCACCCGACCCTGGGAACGTGACCACCACCTGCTTTGCCCTTCCTCGCAGCCATGCTGGCCACTGCACAATCTTTCATCAGGGGTCATCTCATGAATCCACTGATTTATCTGCTGTGCCATCTTTTCCACAGTTTCTTCATGCACTAGAGGTGTCACTTCAGCTCTTTCCAGAGCAGCCTCGCCTACAGTTTGGTGAATTTCCTTTCTTTTTCTGGATGTTCCTTATTGTTATTCATCAACTTTGAACTCACAGAACAGCGCGACAACTCCTGCCTGAACAAAATTTATCTGATACTTGTGTTTTCTTCTAAGGCCCATCGTAGCCGTCCTGTGCATAGGAACACCGGGCAGCACATCAGTGCTACACTCAGGGCCGTTTTAAACGGCAACATCACCACCAAAAAGCACAAAAATGCGAAGACGGGGCACTGCTCAGACCGTGACAAGGACACGTGTTTATAGGGAGGCAGAGCATTGCCTCATTCAGCCTCAGCGGGGAATTGTCACCACTCCATGCATGTTGACAAACAACCCCAAAAGCATCGTGCATGTTGATTTTGGGGCTACAAGTACATTTTAGTGAGTAAGTGAATTTGCGAATATAGAACTCATGGACAGTGAAGATGTGCTGTGTTTGCCAAATGCACATGACGAGGAATTCATATCTAGAATATAGAAAGAATTCTCAAAACGCAATAGTAAAAACATTAAGAATCCAATTAAAAAATGAGCAAAAGACATGAAGAAGCAGTTCACCGAAGAGGACAGAGGGGTGAGAGTTAGGCACCTGGAAAGATGTCCAACATCACCAGCCATCATGGAAGTCAAATCCACAAAGAGAAATCTCCAGGCGCCTGTCAGAACAGCTAAGGTAAGAAGCGGTGAAGGACCGCAGGCAGGTGAGGATGAGGGCGGATCCCCACAGGCCTGGCAGAGGGACGGCGACATCACCACGCTCAGACACAGCGTGGCAGTTTCCTAAGACACTAATCATCCACTTACCATACGACCCAGCAACTGCAGTCCTGAGCACTCACCCCAGAGGAAGGAAAAGAAAATTAAATCTACACACACCTGTACGTGAATGTCATGGCGGCTTTCTTTGTCATAGCCTAAAATTAGAAACCATTGAATGTCCCTCAGCAGGTGACCAGTCAAACAAACTGAGGTCCGTCCACACCACAGAACACTACTCAGCGATGAGAAGGAGTGAACGAGTGACACACACAACAGCTTAGACGGATCTCAAGGATGTTATGCTGAGGGAAGCAGCCAGTCTCAAAAGGTCACCTGCTGTGTGACCCCACTGCAGAGCCCTCTCAAATGCCAGGCTGCAGACCTGGAGAGCACCTGAGTGGTGCCGGGCTCAGGGCTGGTGGGGAGGGGCGTGGGTGGGTCCACAAGCGGTGGGCAGGGAGACCTCTGGCAAGGGCACAGGCCTGGTCTCAGTCATGGTGGTGGCTACAGTGCGCACATGTGATAAAATGACATGGAACTGTGCACACATTTCCACCAACGTCAACTTCCTGATTTCAAGACTGTACTACAGTTGCAAAGTGTCACCTTTGGGGAAAACTGGATAAAGGGTGCATGGGGCCTTTCTGTATTATTTTTGCCACATCCTGTGAATCTATAATTATTTCAAAATAAAAAGTTTGAAATACCTCTTGGGAGGCGTGTTAAAGAATTTGTAGACGTGGTTTGAAGCCCCACACGGCTGCAGCTGCCTTACAGGTTCAGGGTGGGCCGCATGACAACAGGCCGGCAGCTGGGGACCATGAGGAGAGGGCTGGAAGGAGCATGGGGCACGGATGGGGACTCAGGCGGCCACTCGGACAGCCATGGCTTGTCGAGTGGGGGCTGAGCATGCCGTGCGTGGGATAGCGAAGGGCCCACAACCTCCGGAGGAGGGCGGGGCGCCAGCCAGGGTGGACACCCTCCATGGAGTCACTCTGGTCACTTTCTGCAGTGCCACAAACTGCCCTGAACGCTGAGAGGCCTAAAGCAACTATCATTTTATCACAGTGTGATTCTGAGGGCCAGCCTCTGGGGCGGGACTCAGTGGGGCCATCTGCCTTGTGACCTTGACGGGGCCACATGGTGGAGTCCAGCTGCTGGACGGCTGGTCCAAAGGCTTGGAAGTGGCCCCGCTGCCATGCCTTGTGCTGGAAGGCAGGCTCAGCTGTCCCCTCTCCCTCAGGACAGCAGGGGGGCATAGCCGCCCACAGGGCGGCTCAGGGCTCCCCACGGGCCCTCTCACCAGGCACACCTCCATACTCTCACCCTTTATTGGCCAAAGCACACACAGGGCAGCCCAGATTCCAGGACAGCAAGCCACGTGTCCACAGGAGCATGTGAAGCATCTACAGCCACCATGTGGAGCGCGTTTCTGGAGGGACACGGCTGGGCAGCCTGGCGGGGAAGGCTCTAAGTAGCCGAGCGGGTCCATCCTACTCAGTTCTTCTCCAGCGTCTCCCCGGACACTCCTGCTGACAGTGAGCCGCCTGCGGGCCCTGGGCTGGGAATAAACCAGAAATCGGAAGTAAGAAACCCACTTGGATCTCATCTGACATTCGTTTTGCACAACGACGTAGACGTTCATTTTATAGAGAAGCGATATTTTAATATTGCGTAGATTCAATGTCTCAGGGGCCCAAGCTCGCCGTGCCCCCATCAGCCCCGGGGTTTCCTATGCTTCTGCCTCGGGTGGAGCCCCCAGGATGAGAGGCACAGCAGGGACTGCTGCAGTCCCCAGGGCATGGTGGGGGTCTGGGATGCTGCTCAGACAGGGACTTACCTAGTGGACGGACGGGACAGACAGACATGTCACGGGGTATCGTCAAGTATCAAATTTTTATCTCTTCTTTTTACAACTTTTTTCTGATTATACAACTAATATATGCTCATTAGCATTTTCAAACAGTTTATAAAAGCTTAAGGAAAAAACTGAAATCCCAAACGGAAATAACCACACGAACATGTTGGTTTCCACCCTCGTGTGCACATCTGTACGTGTGCACACGTAGACTTCATTTTACGGAAACAGGACCATACCGAGGTTGCTGTTTCTATCATTGACACCTTTCCTTTTACTAGCCATTTTTGGGGTCCCTCTTTTAAACTCGTTTTCACCCCACTGCCCACCAAGTCAGCCTACTTCTTTTCCGTATGTGTATAACCGTATGTTGATACATTAAAACACTTTCAAACGTTTCTATTTTTTATTTTGCCAAAAAGAACTGATGTTTTACAAACTGTTCTGTGTCCTGCTCCTCTCACTCACGGTCTGGAAATACCTCCCCACACACGGCGCACATCGCACACGTGCCTTCCGACGGCCGCGTGACTCCCGTGGCCTGGACGGCCCACCTTCTGTCCACGAACGGCCCCACCGAGGGACCATGACTTCATCTTCAGGAATTCTGCCACGTACTATTTGAAGACAAGGCTGCAACACATACTCTCATGTTCACGCCCATGTTGGTGTTTTTATTTCTACTGCCCAGATACGTGTGGGCTGGCTGAATCACAAGGATGCATAGTTTTTATCTTAATACAGATTTCCAGATTACTCTCCAAAGTTCTACAGCAATTCACAGCTCCACCAGCAATGAATGAATATGCTTTTACACACATTTCTACTAAAAATAGGTTATAATTTCTTGCAATTTCTGTAAATTTGCATCTGCTAATTTTAGCATATCCTTAACAATTACTTATTTCTATTTAATAGCAATTCATATCCTTCATGTTTTTATTATTATTAAGTGTTGTTCATACATTATGGTATTAATCGTTTATCTTTCATATGCATTGCAAATATTTTTTCAACCTAACATGAGTCTTTTGACTTCTTTGGTATCTTTTGTTACTTATTTGTGTATATTGTTCATGTACGTGTGTGTCTGTGTGTGTATATATATAACAGAATATATCTTTAAAATTTGTATGAAGTCAACTATGTCTCTCCAGAGTTTCTGGTTTTAGTTTGGGTTTTTTTTTTTTTTGAGGAAGATTAGCCCTGAGCTGACATCTGCTGCCACTCCTCCTCTTTTTGCTGAGGAAGACTGGCCCTGAGCTCACATCTGTGCCCATCTTCCTCTACTTTATATATGGGACGCCTGCCACAGCATGGCGTGATAAGCAGTGCCATATCCGCACCCGGGATCCGAACCTCGAACCCTGGGCTGCCGAAGCAGAACATGAGAACTTAACCGCTATGCCCATGGGGCGGCCCTTTGGGTTTGAAAAGGTCTCTCCGACCCCCAGGTTTACACGTTTTCTAAACATTGTATTATTTTGCTGTTCACCCTCACTCCACCTGTAATTGTGCATATGCTGTAAGACTAGGATCCAGCTTCCTGTTTCCCCAGGTATGGCTCTTGTGCCCCAACCATTTATTCAACAAGTAGGCTTCTCCTCTCAGCTGAGGCTCCGTGAGACAGCCAACTGCCCACAAACACCAGGACCTGTCTGCCACGCTCGGCTCCACAGTCTGTCTGTCCATCCCAGTGTCACGACTACACTGTCCTGACTACAAACTATTTTCTCTTTTCTACAGTCCAAATTCTACACTCCAGCAGCCACGTGGAGCTCTCGCCACATCTGTTCCCGCTTTCTCCAGGCAGCTGCATCCCCATGCTCGCTGGCTCCGTGTGGCCATGTGTCTGGATCCGGCCAGGGAACCTGAGCAGAAGTCCGGGCCTCATCCTCTGAATGAGCGACAGAGGTGACTCGGGAGGCCACGTGGGGTGACGGCAGCTCATGGCCAGAGAACTGCCCACCTGCGATCCACCCCGACTTCCGAGTGAGGAGGAAATACGCCACTGGCTTCCAAGCGTCTGAATTCTGGGGTCTCTTAGCTGCTGTGGCCCAGCTCACCCTGATTCTGCCAGCTCTGCCTGTTCCAAGCTCATCAGGTGTTGGCAGAATTCAGCCCCTTGTGGTTGTAGGACTGAGGTCCCTGTTTCCTTGCTGGCTATTGGCCAGGGACCATCCTTAGCATGCTGGGCTCCAGTCCTGGCCCTGTGGCCCCTCATTGTGGCACTGGAGACCCTCTCTGACCTCAGGGAGGGCCCCAATCCTTCTTTTAAAGGGCTTGCCTGATGAGGTCAGCCCCACTCAGGATAATCTCCTTTCATTAATGCAAAGTCAGCCAATTAACAACCTTAGTTACACATGCAAAATCCCTTCACGTTTGCCATTTAACGTACCATCATCGTTGAAGTGAGAGCCCATGATATTTACAGGTCCCACCCACACTCAAGGCAGAAAATTACGCAAGAGTGTGGGTCCCCGGGAGTCACCTGAGAATCCTGCTTCTCGTTTAGGCCAACGGGTGACCCTGCAAGAACTCAGAGGTGGGAGGAGAGTGAGTCTGGGTCTCTGTGTCCTGGGCCACTCTCATGCTGACAGGACACACAGCTCCTGTCCCGTGGCTTCCTCCCCAGCCCCTTCAGGCCCCAGGTGGGGACAGCTCCCCTACCCCCACCCCGTCCGTCGTGCTTGGGGCTGCGCCCCCTTCCTGGCTCCCCTCAACGCCACCCTCACCTGTGTGAACAATCCTTCAGTGACCCCGCAAAGAATGGTGGCCCTCCAGGGCCCTCACTGGCGCAGGACACATTGGAGGCTGGGGGGCACGGAGGGGCTGCTGTCTCGTGCAGGTGCGACTGAGCACCAGAGGGAAACACACACACATGTCACACAAAGGTTTTCATTTCTCCCGTATTCTCAGTTAGAGAATTATGTCGATTATTTTGGACTTAGATGCACAAATTGCTTATTCCGTCCATTGATTTCCTTGTAGGATAGTGAAGAGGGTTTCAAAACGCCTTTCTAAGGGGAGGATGGGGTTGGATTTGATCCCTTCCCTTCCCTTCCCTTCCCTTCCCAAAGGCTTCCAGGCTCCTTACAAAATTTTCCAGCCCTCCTAAATTCCAGCTTTCTGCCCCAGTGACAAAACAACTTTGCTCAGGCACCTAAGGAAGCATAGGTCCCCTTTCACTTTCTCCTGGGACATCCCACAGGCATGCCAGGATTTGCTGAAAGGTGGCCCACACCAAGAAGGAGAAACAGGTCATTTCTGCTGGGGCGGAGAAAGTCGCTTGTCCTGTCACATCCTGGCTGTGGGAGGGAAGGAGGACGGCAATGCTGATGGAGCACCTAGGGCGTGAGCGGTCCGGGGCTGTGCCCTCGTTTTCATTATCTCATTTAATCCTCTCAACAGCAGCGCCTGCTTGTTTTTCTTCCCAGCACTTATCAATACCAGACAGTTTATACAGCAATTAAATGAAGTCCCCTCGTCCTCACCTCCAGATGTGAGTCAGTGAGGACGGGACTCTCTGTCTCGCTCACTGCTGTATCTCAAGCACCGAGAACTTCCTGGAACATAGAAAATATTGAAAAAGTATTTTTAAAAAAATGTTATGACTTACGTGTTATCAACAACGTTTGATGCTTGGGAAGCGGGGGCTTGGAGAAGTTACAGAGCTGTCTGCTTATGTGTCAGCTTGGCTAGGCTACAGATCCCAGTTGTTTGGTCAAACACCAGCCTAGATGTCGCTGTAATGGTATTTTAAAGATCTTACTAACACTGAAATCAGCAGACTTTGAGTAAAGCAGATGACCTTCCCTAAGGTGGGTGGGCCCCATGCAACCAGTTGAAGGCCTGAAGAGCAAAGACTAAGGTTTTCGCCAAAAGGAAGGAATTCTTCCTCAGACCATGACATAGAAACCCTGCTTGAGTTTCCAGTCCGCAGCCCTGATAAATTTGTCTGAAGACTGCAATGTCGGCTCTCCCCTGAGCGTCTGGCCTGCCCGCCCTGCAGACTTCAGATTTGCTGGTGCCCACAGTTGCAGGAGCCAGTTCCTCACAGTGAATCTCTGTCTCTTTCTCTTTTGATAGATAGATGGATGGACACGGATGACAGAGGTAGATCTAAAGATACAGATGCGGGTGGGTGTAGGTCTAGGCATCCTGTCTGTTGTTCCCCTGACTAGCATGCTGTTCCAGCTCACACACCTGTTCAGTGTTAAGGGTGGACTAATGGCTGATATTTACTGTGTGACTCAGTCTTTACAACTGTCATCCATTGTGTTTTACAGCTGAGGAAACCAGGGCTTGACACACGGCTGGAGGGAGTCAGGCTCTGCACACAGGAGGGGCTGGAGGGAGTC